>NC_138203.1:7589139-7711639 GCF_964194415.1 Vipera berus
AAGGAAAGGAAAGGAAAGGAAAGGAAAGGAAAGGAAAGGAAAGGAAAGGAAAGGAAAGGAAAGGAAAGGAAAGGAAAGGAAAGGAAGCAAATGGATGGGAAATGAAATTAAAGAAAATAAGGAAAGGGAAGGGAAGGGAAGGGAAAGGGAAGGGAAGGGAAGGGAAGGGAAGGAAAGGAAAGGAAAGGAAAGGAAAGGAAAGGAAAGGAAAGGAAAGGAAAGGAAAGGAAAGGAAAGGAAAGGAAAGGAAAGGAAAGGAAAGGAAAGGAAAGGAAAGGAAAGGAAAGGAAAGGAAAAGAAAGGAAAGGAAAAAAGAAGCGAGAAAGCAGAACAGGATGGAAAAAGGGAAAGACAAATAGAGAAAGACAAAGATTAAAGGAAGGAAAGAAGGAAAAGAAAGAAAAAGAAAAACAAAGAAGAAGGAAGGAAGGAAGGAAGGAAGGAAGGAAGGAAGAAAGAAAGAAAGAAAGAAAGAAAGAAAGAAAGAAAGAAAGAAAGAAAGAAAGAAAGAAAGAAAGAAAGAAAGAAAGAAAGAAAAGAAAGAGGGTGAGTCAGACCTAGTAAATGTATTTGGCAAACATACTGAAGCAAGTGTTAACCTTGGTCTTACTGTCGTATTAGAATGCTGATGGCACCCTAACTAGACCCACCGGATTAATTTTGGGTTCGTTAGAATCTCCCAACTCAGAAAATGAGCTGATTAAAATAACTGGGTTAAGCCTCACAAACACACCCATACTCGAAGAGGTGAAGATCTGCTGAAGTTCTCATAATTAAGATGAGTGGTGGGCTGAATTAATTCCAAAGGCCACGGACCAGCAGCGTTTTTTGAGGTGCTGCAGCGTGGAATTAGGATAAGGGGTTTCGTCTGAATGACAATCACGAGCAGATACGCAGGTCACTTTCTCCAGATATTTTTTTTTAAAAAAAAAGGTTAAGACTCTAGAAAGAGTGCAGAGAAGAACAAAAAAAGATTATTCGGGGGCTGGAGGCTAAAATGCACGACCAACAATTGCAGGAATTGGGTTTGGCTAGTTTAATAAAAAGAAGGTCTAGGGGTGACATGATAGCAGTCATCCAATATTTGAGGGGCTGTCTCAAAGAAATGGGGGACGTCAATCTATTCTCCAAAGCACCTGAAAGCAGGACGAGAAGCAATGGATGGAAACTAAGCCAGGAGAGAAGCAACCTAGAACTAAGGAGGAATTTCCTGACAGTGAGGAACAATTAATCAGTGGAACAGTTTCCCTCCAGAGGTTGTGGGTACTCCAACACTGAAGGTTTTTAATAAGAGATTGGACAACCATTTGTCTGAAATGGTATAGAGTTTCCTGCTTGAGGAGGGGGTTGGGCTGGAAGATCTCCAAAGTCCCTTCCAACTCTGTTATTCTGATTTAGCCCAAGAAGAAGACATATCAGCCAGACCTATGCAAGAATTAAGGAGGAACTTCCTAACAGTGAGGACAATTAACCAGTGGAACAGCTTGCCATCAGAAGCTGTCAGTGCTCCATCACTGGAGGTCAAAAAATTCATCAAGGAAAGAAGCAACCTAGAATTAAGGTGAAAATTCCTAACAGTTAGGACAATTAACCAGTGGAACTCCTTGCCTCCAGAAGCTGTGAATGCTCCAACACTGGAAGTCTTTAAGAAGAGACTGGACGGCCATTTGTCTGAAATGGTATAGGGTTTCCTGCCTGAGCAGGGGGTTGGACTAGATGACCTCCAAGGTCCCTTCCAACTTTATTATTATTATTATAAAACGTTTATTCAAAAAACATGAAATTCAGTCAACTGAACAGTCAAATGGACTGGTACTAATGGTTGACACGGGTTGCTGCCAGCATCCTAAGTATCAACCAGGTATCTCCTTAAAATGTAAGGTGTTCCGAGTAGCGCAGTTTTTTGTAGCTTTGCTGGAGTTATTGCAGGAAGCTGCAATTTCCTGATGTATTTTGCAAAGTTTTTGGACATAGTTCCCAGTGCCCCAATGACAATGGGTATCACTGTTACACGTTTCATCCATAATCGCACAGTTTCGATGGCCAGGTCACAGTATTTTGTAATTTTTCCCAGTTCTTTTTCTTCAACTCTGGCATCTCCTGGTACAGCGATATCAATCAACTATGATGATGATGATGATGATGATGATGATGATGATGATGATGTTATCCTGCTAAGGTCTAAAGTTGCATGCGAGTCTTGCACTCAGTTTGCACTGAGAAGGAACATGCACCTGCTCGTCAAAACATCACTTGTGTCTTTGACACACCTCCTTGACGCCCCATGCAACAATACGTTTGCACAAGGAGACCCTTCCAGCTCACTTCACACCTCTTCTGTCCCTCCATTGCTCACCTCGCACCTCTAGACAATCCGTAAGCTTGCCGAAGTGTCCAACCTTAATACACCCTCTATGCCAAATGGAATTTTACACATCCATTCCACAGGACTCAGAACTTCAAAAGAAATCTGGATAATCGCAGCAGAAGATAGAAAAGATCAAATGGAATATCTTTTTAAGCAGATCTGAGCAGATTAATTTTCATCCTGGGTTAGCGCAGCCAAGTCTCTTTTTCCCCCTTCCCTCCCGTCATCCTTGCCATTTTTTTTAAAAAAAAAAACTTTCCTTTCATGGCTTTCATCTCTTTTGACGTCTTATGCCCCTTCTCCCCACCCCACCCCCCCGGCTCCTGTTTCAAATTAAAATCTGTTTAAAATATTCTCTCCCTTCTCTCTTTCTCTCACTCTCTCTCTCTCTCTCTCTCTCTCTCTCTCTCTCTCTCTCTCTCTCTCTCTCTCTCTCTCCCTTCCGCTCCCCCCCCTTGAAAAAAGGAAAACAGAAAGAAGTCATGCATTCTTTTGAGGGTTCAGGAACAAATCTTGATCTGTGCTTTGTCTTCTTACTCTGGGGTAGAAATAGCCTTTGGTGGTAAGGAGGGAAGAAAAAAAAGATGAATGGAAGTGAAATAAAATATGGAGATGTATATGGAGATTCTCAGTCATCCAGATCACAGTTGTCCCAAAGGTGCTTTTTTTAAGGAGGCAACTGGACTTTCTTGTTTTCCTTTGAAGATGCTTCGCTTCTCATCCAAGAAGCTTCTTCAGCTCTGACCGGATGGTGGGGAATGGAAGGATTTATACTCCTTGCAGACAGCCGGTCATTTGCATCCTTTTTAGAGAGTCGTTGAGGCCACTTGGAGGTTTATCTGTGTCCTCAGGGTCACCTGAGTAGTGCAGATGGGTGTGGAGCCTTCTTGGAATTGCTGAAAGGGTTGGAACACCCATTTGCACCACTCAGGTGACCCTGAGGACACAGGTAAACCTCCAAGTGGATGGAAACTAACCAGAGAGAGAAGCAACCTAGAACTAAAGAGAAACTTTCTAAGGGTGAGAACAATTTACTTGTGGAACAACTTGCCTCCAGACGTTATGGGCACTCCAACACTGGAGACCTTTAAGAAGAGACTGGACAGCCATTTGTCTGAAATGGTATGGGGGTCTCCTGCTTGAGCAGAGGCTTGGACTAAGAGACCTCCAAGGCCCCTCCCAACTGAGCTATTCTGTTATTCCATTCTACCATCTGAATGACCGAGAAAGTGGGAGAAAGCGGTACTAATTCTCTTCAGTGTGGTCCTCATGAATGCCCCACATCCTGTCTTTCATCTTCCTTGGAGTAGCTGAGAGAACTTTCCACCGCCTATCAGCAATGAAGAAGCAGGGTGGAAGAGGTTAACCTAATAAGGAGCCCACTGCTCTACCGGCCAAGAGATTCGGTCTCTTTTTGCGGGAGTCAAATAAGAAAAGACGTCCAGCCACCTCGTTGCTCTCATTGTAGCATGATATCGCATTAAAAGAGTTTAGGATTTCGAATGGAATGTCAAATATAATACCGTAGGGGAAGGGGGAAGAGTGGGCAGCCAGAGCTTCAGCCCAAGATTTGTGACTCTTGTTTGCGAGGCCTGCCCAAGAGTCGGTAGAACGAGACACCGCATCAGCTGTCCAGCTGCCCCATAAGGCGCATTGATTGCCTGTTGGCCTACCGATCCAATTCGAGCTGCTGGCTTTAACATTTAAGTCCTTTATGGAATTGTTATGTGCTCGTGGCTACTTTCCTTTGTGACCAGAGGCAAGCTCCCTGACCAATCACCAACCAAGACGCAGTGAAGGGAGAGAAGCTATCAAACCCAACATATTCTCTTCTTTATATAATCCTTTATATAATCCACAGGGAGGGCCTTCTCAGGGTGCCGCCGGTAAAAGATTGCCGGCGGACAATACCCAGGGGGAGCGGCCTTCTCTGTGGGTGCGCCGGCCCTTTGGAACCAGCTGCCTGTAGAGCTTAGGACTGCCCCTGACCTCCGTTCATTCCGCCGGGACCTGAAGATCTGGCTCTTTGAGCTTTCTGGCCTGGATTGAGGGTATTAATTGGGGTTTTAATTGGTTTTTAATTAGGATTTTTATATTCAAGGTTTAATATAATCATTTTAATTGTTTTAAATTTTGTAATAGTGGTATTGTTTCTTTTAAAAAAAACCTTGTGAACTGCCCTGAGTCCTACGGGAGTCCTACGAGATAGGGCTCGCAACTTGGGAGTCCTCCTAGATTCACAGCTTTCTCTATAGTAGCTGTGACTAGGGGGGCCTTCGCCCAGGTTCACCTGGTGCACCAGTTGCGGCCCTATCTAGACCGGGATGCCTTACATACGGTCACTCACGCCCTCGTGACCTCTCGTCTGGACTACTGCAACACTCTCTACATGGGGCTACCCTTGAAGACCACTCGGAGGCTCCAGCTGGTACAGAATGCAGCCGCAAGAGTTGTGTTGGGAGTTTCCCGACACTCCCATGTTACACCTCTGCTCCGCGAGCTGCATTGGCTTCCAGTTGTCTTCCGGGTGAGATTCAAGTTGTTGGTAATGACCTACAAAGCCCTACATGGCATGGGTCCGGAATACCTTGGGGAGCACCTGCGGCCGGCGTCAACTTCCCTCCGCCCAGTACGCTCCCACAGAGAGGGCCTCCTCAGGGTGCCACCGGTCAAAGAATGTCGACTGGTGGCTCCCAGGGGGAGGGCGTTCTCTGTGGGCGCGCCGGATTTATGGAACCATCTTCCGGTCGAGCTCCGGATGGCGCCTGACCTCCGCTCCTTCTGGCGCGATATCAAAAACTACCTTTTCGAACAAGCTGGCCTGGCCTGATGGGATGGGGTTGGGTTTTACTAATCTGTTTTAACCTACTTTTTAATGTGTTTTAACTTATTCGTGGGCATTTTGTTTAATCGTTTTTAATTTTTGTATCTTGTTTTTTTAATATGTATTGCCCTGTTCACCGCCCTGAGTACTTCGGGAGAAGGGCGGTATACAAATAAAATTAATAATAATAATAATAATAATAATAATAAGTCTAATAAGTCTAATAAACTAAACTAAACTGTCCCGGCCATGCCACATCCATCCTCCTTCCCCGTTTAGCTGAGCTACTACAAGGTTACATTCTTTCCGACCGCCTCCGACATATTTCCTGCTACCTTCCTTAAGCCTACTAAATCATACTTCAAATGTGCATTAAATAACATAGGATATTGGACATATTCAATTGCTTGTTTTGAGTTGCGGGCTCCCTTTTCATGGCTCCTTAGAACAATAGGTTCTTTCCCGTTTTTCAGTTTTAGATCTGGCTTTCCCCTTATCCCATTCAGCTAGTTTTCCCCGGCTAACCATTTCCTCTTGCAGCTGTTTTTTACAGCTTGCCTTCTTCCTTTTCCCACTCTGAAGACCTACATGGCTATCTTGCATCCTCCCTTTATGTTATCGTTTCCTGGTTCCCCGCTGTAGTTTCTGTGAAAGGCTTGTTTCTCCACTTAGTAAAAGTTTCCACTACACAACAGATTCGATTTTGAATGTTTGAAGACCTTTCATTTACTTCTAGCAGAATGGAATTGGGTTATCTGTCATGCTCCAAGAACCAAGAATAAGTGAGTGAGTGAGTGAGTGAGTTAGTTACAGTAGCTAGTTATGGCCATGGTGGCCAACCTATGGCACGTGTGCCGCAGGTGGCACACAGAGCCCTCTCTGTGGGCACACGCGCCGTCGCCCCAGTCCTAGGCCTTCAGCCGGGTTTTATAAAACCTTTTCGCTTTAGGCCTCCATTGCCATGTGCAAAAAAAAAAGGTCCAATCAATCAATCAATCAATTTCAACTTCTCGCAGGAAAAAAAAAGATCTCGGAAAAGTTGGAACTGATTGATTGAAGTTTTTAGTCCCACCCTGTCTGCCGTTACCACCACAGCCATGCCCACCCAATGGGACACGCCCACCCAATGGGCCACACCAGACAATGGGCCACGCCCAGCCGGCACCCGATGATACATAAGTGGGTTTTGGGGTTGCAGTTTGGTCACTCGGTCTCTAAAAGGTTCGCCATCACTGGTCTACGGAGATTCACAGTCATCCAGGTTACGGTTGTCCTAAAGGTGCTTCTTCAAAACGCAACTGGACTTTCTTTTTCCTTGAAGACATTTTTACTTCTCTTCCAAGAAGCTTCTTCCATTCTGAGTAGTTTCTGGATTGTTGTTTCCCTGTGAACGGAAGCTGGCCGGGCCAAAACAAACTATGGAGCAGTTTGCCTTAAGACGTTGTGGGTGCTTCATCCCTGGAGGTTTTTAAGAAGAGACTGGACAGCCCCTTGTCTGAAATTGTATAGGGTCTTCTGCTTGAGCAGAGGGCTGGACTAGAAGACCCCCAAGGCAGTGGAAGCTGGACCATAAGAAAGGCTGAGCGCCAAAGAATTGAAGCCTTTGAACTATGGTGCTGGAGAAGACTCCTGCGAGTCCCTTGGACTGCAAGGCGATCAAACCGGTCAGTCCTAGAGGAGATCAACCCTGACTGCTCTTTAGAAGGCCAGATCCTGAAGCTAAAACTCAAATACTTTGGCCACCTAATGAGAAGGAAGGATTCACTGGAGAAGAGCCTAATGCTGGGAAAGATTGAGGGCAATAGAAGAAGGGGACGACAGAGAATGAGGTGGCTGGATGGAGTCACTGAAGCAGTAGGTGTGAGCTTAAATGGACTCCAGAAGATGGTAGAGGACAGGAAGGCCTGGAGGAACATTGTCCATAGGGTCGCGATGGGTCGGACACGACTTCGCAACTAACAACAACAACAAGGTCCCTTCCAGCTCTATTCTGATTCTCAAAAGATTCTATGGTGGGATAACATGAAGTCGAACTAAAAACTACACACCGTTCCGAGTGAAGTTTGGTTTTCTTCGCTCGGTGCGACAAGTAACATGGAAAGTGCAAGAAACTCAATTGCCGGTTTAGTTTAGTGACTATCTAAGAGAGTCTTCAGACTCGCCATCAATCACCCAGATAATTTTCCGTCTCATCAGTTATGCAAATTAAATCACACACATATAGACACACACACAAAAAAAACCTGCGTTGCAAGGAACGTAAGAGCTTTGGCACCAGGCCCTGAAAGCGTTTCCTTTTAGAAGTGCTGGGCAAATGTGGCACAATCTTTGTGGTGGGGATGGGGCATATACATAGAATGAAGGCTACTGCTAAGCTTGTAAGCCGCCCTGAGTCTTCGGAGAAGGGCGGGATATAAATGGGATTAAAATAAATAAATAATAAATAATAGACAGATTCTCAAACTGGGATGCTTCATCTCAACGTGTACAGGTGGCCTCAACGACCACAGCTGAACCCAACAGTTCGGTCGCTAAGCAGGACGGTGGTGAAGTGACTTTTGCCCTACCTTTCTTGACACAGTTGTAAAGTGAGTCACTGCAGTTGCTGAGTTAGTAACACAACTGTGAAGTGAATTCGGGTTTTCCCCATCGGCTTTGCTGGTCAGAAGGTCACAAAAGGGGATCACGCGACAAACACACACACACACCCGGGACACTGCGACTGTCATAAATACGAAGCAGTTGCCAAACGTCTGAATTTGGATCACGAGACCGGGGGGGATGCGGCGATGGTCGTGTGAAAAACGGTCGTAAGTCACTTTTTTCAGTGTTGTAACAGTATCTTTTTCCATGCTATTTGACTTCAATGGAAGAGTTCAAGTCCATTCCATTTTCCATCTGGGAGATGATGATGATGATGATGATGATTGTTGTTGTTGTTGTTGTTGTTGTTATTATTATTATTATTATTATTATTATTATTATTATTATTATTATTATTATTATTATTATTATTATTATTATTATTATTATTATTATTATTATTATTATTATTAACAATAATAATAAAGTAGGAAGGAATCTTGGAGGTCATCTAGTCCAACCCCCTGCCCTGCTCAGGCAGGAAACACTATACCATTTCGGACAAATGGCTGTCCAGTCTCTTTTTAAAAAATTCCAGTGTTGGAGCATTCACCACCTCTGGAGGCAGGTTGTTCCACTGGTTAATTGTTCTAACTGTCAGGAAGTTTCTCCTTAGTTCTAAGTTGCTTCTCTCCTTAACTAGTTTCCATCCGTTGCTTCTTGTCCTGCCTTCTGGTGCTTTGGAGAATGGCTTGACTCCCTCTTCTTCGGGGCAACCCCTGAGATATTGGAACACTGCTATCATGTCACCCCTCACCCTTCTCTTCATTAAACTACACATACCCAATTCCAGCGACTGTTCCCTTTTATGTTTTATCCTCCAGTCCCCTGATCATCTTTGTTGCTCTTCTCTGCACTCTTTCTAGAGTCTCAACATCTTCTTTACATCCTGGTGACCAAAACTGGCTGCAGTATTTCAAGGGTGGCCTTACCAAGGCATTGTAAAGTGGTATTAACACTTCACGTGTTGCACGGGATCTAAATTTATTATCCAGCATTAAAAATGAATGGAGCTTCAATCACCCCATCTTGAAACTGATTTTGAACCACGCCCTCCTTTGTGGGGGAATTTTTATTTTATTTTTGCACCTTTTTTTCCAATCTTGATTGCCCAACAGGATAAGATTCATTGCACAAAATTAGCTAAGACGGAATTTACTTATTTATTTATTTATTTCTCCCTGCTTTATGCAATAATTAAGTATTTACTTCACCATTCCCTTTTTCTGATTCCCCCCCCCCAACTTTCCAGTCCATTCTACAACTTTTTGAGTCTTAACTCCGATCCATCCCGGTTGAGATAGCCAAGGACAGCTTGGTGCTGCCACCTGCTGCAGCTGTGTGGAATTGCAGCCTAGCTTTTTGAACAGAGAGTTTTGATTCTCCCACGCTGCAGGCAGTCCTCGACCTACGACCACAGTTGAGCCCAAAATATCCATCGCTAAGCAAGAGGGCTGTTAAGGAAGCTTTGCCCCATTGTACGACCTTTCTTGCCACAGTTGTTAAGTGAGTCACTGCAGTTGTTAAGTTAGTCACCCAACTGTTAAGTGAATCGCTTCCCCCATGGACTTTGCTTGTCAGAAAGTCGCAAAAGGGGATCACAAGACCCCGGAACACTGAGACCGTCATAAGTGCGAGTCAGTTGTCAAGCATTCAAAGTTCTATCACATGATCAGGAGGGTGACGCAACAGTCGTAAGTGTAAAAAAATAGTTATGGGTAACTTATTTCAGTTGAACAGTCCTTAATGCAAGGACAGGACAGGCCCTATTTTATGACCTTCTTTGCTCTGGTTGTAAAGCGAATCCCTGCAGTTGTTAAGTGAAACAACTGAATCCCCACTGACTTTGTTTCTCGGACGCCGGCTAGGAAGGTCGCAAATGGCGATCAGATGCCGTGGGATCAAAGGCCCCAATGGGAGTGAGTGGGAGGACTGAGGGCAAATCTTTTTTTCAGTGCCTTTGTAACTTTGAGCAGTTGCTAAACGGAGGCTTGTAAATTGAGGACTCCCTCTCCGGCATTTGTGGAGAGGCCTCCAGGAAGGCGATCAGCCCCATGGAAGTTGCCAAAAGGCCTTTAAAGAGTCACGTGGCTGAGATTTTCAGGTTGGTGGACGATGTGAATTGGAAAGAGGGAAGGAGGGTGGGAGGGAGGGAAGGAAGGAAGGAAAGAGAGGGAGGGAGAAAGGAAGGAAGGAAGGAGAGAGTGGAAGTAAAGAAGGAAGGAAGGAAGGAAGGAAGGAAGGAAGGAAGGAAGGAAGGAAGAAAAAAAGGAAGGAAGGAAGGAAGGAAGGAAGGAAGGAAGGAAGGAAGGAAGGAAGGAAGGAAGGAAGGGTGGAAGGAAGGAAAGAAGAAAGGAGAGAGAGGGAGAGAAGGAAGGAAGGAAGGAAGGAAGGAAGGAAGGAAGGAAGGAAGGAAGGAAGGAAGGGACAGTGGAAGAAGGAAAGAAGAAAGGAGAGGGAGGGAGAGAAGGAAGGAAGGAAGGAAGGAAGGAAGGAAGGAAGGAAGGAAGGAAGGAAGAAGAAAGAGGGGGAGAGAGGAGGGAGGGAGGAGAGAAAGAGGGAGGGAAGGAGGGAGGGAGGAAGGAAGGTGAAAGGAGGGAGGGTGTAGAAAGGAAGGAAGGAAGGAAGGAAAGAAGGAGAAGAAAGAAAGAAAGAAAGAAAGAAAGAAAGAAAGAAAGAAAGAAAGAAAGAAAGAAAGAAAGAAAGAAAGAAAGAAAAAAAGGAAGGAAGGAAAGAAGGAAGGAAGGAAGGAAGGAAGGAAGGAAGGAAGGAAGGAAGGAAGGGACAGTGGAAGAAGGAAAGAAGAAAGGAGAGAGAGGGAGAGAAGGAAGGAAGGAAGGAAGGAAGGAAGGAAGGAAGGAAGGAAGGAAGGAAGAAGAAAGAGGGGGAGAGAGGAGGGAGGGAGGAGAGAAAGAGGGAGGGAAGGAGGGAGGGAGGAAGGAAGGTGAAAGGAGGGAGGGTGTAGAAAGGAAGGAAAGAAAGAAAGAAAGAAAGAAAGAAAGAAAGAAAGAAAGAAAGAAAGAAAGAAAGAAAGAAAGAAAGAAAGAAAGAAAGAAAGAAAGAAAGAAAGAAAGAAAAAAAGGAAGGAAGGAAAGAAGGAAGGAAGGAAGGAAGGAAGGAAGGAAGGAAGGAAGGAAGGAAGGAAGGGACAGTGGAAGAAGGAAAGAAGAAAGGAGAGGGAGGGAGAGAAGGAAGGAAGGAAGGAAGGAAGGAAGGAAGGAAGGAAGGAAGGAAGGAAGGAAGGAAGGAAGAAGAAAGAGGGGGAGAGAGGAGGGAGGGAGGAGAGAAAGAGGGAGGGAAGGAGGGAGGGAGGAAGGAAGGTGAAAGGAGGGAGGGTGTAGAAAGGAAGGAAGGAAGGAAGGAAAGAAGGAGAAGAAAGAAAGAAAGAAAGAAAGAAAGAAAGAAAGAAAGAAAGAAAGAAAGAAAGAAAGAAAGAAAGAAAGAAAGAAAGAAAGAAAGAAAAAAAGGAAGGAAGGAAAGGAAGGAAGGAAGGAAGGAAGGAAGGAAGGAAGGAAGGAAGGAAGGAAGGAAGGAAGGAAGGGACAGTGGAAGAAGGAAAGAAGAAAGGAGAGAGAGGGAGAGAAGGAAGGAAGGAAGGAAGGAAGGAAGGAAGGAAGGAAGGAAGGAAGGAAGGAAGGAAGGAAGGAAGGAAGGAAGGAAGGAAGGAAGGAAGGAAGGAAGGAAGGAAGGAAGGAAGAAGAAAGAGGGGGAGAGAGGAGGGAGGGAGGAGAGAAAGAGGGAGGGAAGGAGGGAGGGAGGGAGGAAGGTGAAAGGAGGGAGGGTGTAGAAAGGAAGGAAGGAAGGAAGGAAAGAAGGAGAAAGAAAGAAAGAAAGAAAGAAAGAAAGAAAGAAAGAAAGAAAGAAAGAAAGAAAGAAAGAAAGAAAGAAAGAAAGAAAGAAAGAAAGAAAGAAAGAAAGAAAGAAAGAAAGAAAGAAAGAAAGAAAGAAGAAAGAAAGAAAGAAAGAGAGAGAGAGAGAAAGAAGGAAAGAAAGAAAGGAAGGAAGGAAGGAAGGAAGGAAGGAAGGAAGGAAGGAAGGAAGGAAGGAAGGAAGGAAGGAATTCAGCCCGTCCACCTCCTCCCCAATGAACAGATTTTGTCTTGGCAAAAGGCAGAAGCTGTTTAACTTAATAAAACTCGCAGTGGGAAGGCCAGATAAGTATTGGACTTTGCTCCTCCCTATTTCAGTTCTTTTGCAAATAAGCTTGTTTTCCAGGCTCAGCTACTTGGGAAGGAGAGAAGTGGATGAAATTACTGAGACCACCCGCGGAAAACAAATCCCCACCCCCCACCCCCCAAAAATGTATTGAGATATTGTTTATTATGCACAGCCCCACATCTGTATGCAGGTTAACTGGAACCCACATAATTTTCATTTCCTAAATGGGGAAGCCCATTCCTAGCTATTTGCAATTATCTGTACCTATTCCTGATACAGGACTGTCATTATTATTATTACGTATTATTTTAAAGGACAGTGTATCTAGGTCAAAATATAGACAGAAGAGATATTTGCAAGGAAAAGGTGCAAATGATAAAGAACACACATTGGGGGAAAAAATCATAGGTAAATAGGACTTATAAATGGCCCATAGGGCTGCAGAGATGGGATAGGAAGGTCTTTATATACTGTATTTAAAAAAATGGAGAAAAATCCACACTGACAAACGCAGCCAGTTAAATTTGCTAGAAGCTTTCCTGCTTCCTAGCTACCTGTTTTCCAAATTTCTTCCCCTATTTACATTCTCCACCTAAGTTCAAAACCTTTGGGCACTTCATGCCTGGGGGCAAAACTACACAATAGGTAAGAAATGGTGAATTTGGACATTGGCACCGTCACATGGTTAACCTGCGGTTACCGTCTCGTGTTTGGGCTTCAATTTCCAAACTTATCTTCTTCAAACATCGGTATCTCTTTCCGTGGACATTTTGACTTTACGAAGTCATAGAAGATAGAAAAACAGAGTTGGGAGGGGCCTTGGAGGTCATCCAGTCCATCCCTCTGCTCCAGCAGGAAACTCTATACCATTTCAGACAAATGGCTGTCCAGTCTCTTCTTGAAAACCTCCAGCCACGGAGCACCCACAACTTCTGAAGGCAAGTCATTCCGCTGTTTAATTGTCCTCACTGTCAGAAAGTTTCTCCTTAATTCCAGGTTGCTTCTCTCCTTGATTAGTTTCCATCCATTGTTTCTTGTCCTGCCTTCTGTTGCTTTGGAGGATAGGTGGACCCCCTCTTCTTTATGGCAGTCCCTCAAATACTGGAAGACTACTATCATGTCACCCCTAGTCCTTCTTTTCAACCAGACATACCCAAATCCTGCAAGCGTTCTTCGTATGGTTTAGTCTCCAGGCCTTTAATCATCTTAGTCTTTCTTCTCTGCACTTTTTAAGTCAGCACCCTTGTGGCTCTCTAATCCAAAGGCAGGTCTAACTAGACCAGCTCGTTGCTTTGAGATGCCTTGGCAGTCTGGCTGATCAACCCTTTGTGAAGGCCTCTGGAACGTTTGCCAGAGGGCTGAATTTGTGCCAATGAGGACTTTGCATCAAGGACTGCTGCAAAGGAGCAGAGAAGTAAGGTAAGGGGAAGTTCTCCATGTCCAACCATAACTGGGAACATTTTCTTTGTGCCTCTAAATTGCAATAACAGAATAACCAAGTTGGCAGGGACCTTGGAGGTCATTTAGTCCAACCCCCTGCTCAGGCAGGAAACCTTATACCATTTCAGGCAAATGGCTGTCCAGTCTCTTCTTAAAAACCTCCAGTGTTGGAGCATTCACCACCTCTGGAGGCAGGTTGTTCCACTGGTTAATTGTTCTAACTGTCAGGAAGTTTCTCCTTAGTTCCAGGTTGCTTCTCTCCTTGACTAGTTTTCATCCATTGCTTCTTCTCCTGCCTTCAGGGGCTTTGGAGAATAGCTTGACTCCCTCTTCTTTGGGGCAGCCCCTTAGATATTGGTACGCCGCTATCATGTCACCCCCTCGTCCTTCTCTTCGTTAAACTAGACATACCCAATTCCAGCAACCGTTCTGTTATGTATGCAGGCACCTGCATAGCAACAGCCACCAGGGGGCGTTGGCCTGAACGGTTTTGGTGGGAAACCCAGTTTCGGCAGGAAACCTAGGGCCAACCCCATTGGCTGTCCGCTTACCTGGTTAGGTATTTAAGGAGGCCAGGTAACCCTCATTCCTCAGTACGCTACCCCCCTTCCAATAAAGAGCTGAACACGTACTCCGGCTGGCGTCTCTTCCTTGTGTCGGACCCACTACACAATACGTTCCTTATATGTTTTAGCCTCCAGTCCCTTAATCACCTTTGTTGCTCTTCTCTACACTCTTTCTAGAGTCTCAATATCTTTTTTTTAATATTGTGATGACCAAAACTGGATGCAGTATTCCAAGTGTGGCTGTACAAAGGAGAACTCTTGGTTTTGCAGTGAATTTTTCCCTAGCATGCTAAGTTGTTGCATTTGCTTTTTTTTTCCCCTAATGTGCAATGTGTAATATGTGTGTTTGTGTTTAAGGCCATTGGTAAAAATCCAATTAGTATATAGATATCAACAGCAAGAGGAAGCGTAATGTAAATAATGGAAGATGAAGAATTATTGTAATTCCTGTCTGAACGGAAAGATCTATCCTTACTTAAGTGGAAAATCTATGCTTAATTAAGAGATCATTGAAAATCACAATATCGAGAGTTTTATATTAAGAGAAGCCCATATGTCAGGTACGAGACAAGCTTATAGATGGAATTATGATACAAAAATGGTTTCCGAGTTGAAATAAATTATGTGTCAGATTTACTTTTCCTATCTAAAGTTACTTTGGACATGAAGGCATTAGTCCAACAATTTAATTGGCCATTTTTATGCAAAAGGAATTGGACATACTTTTCAATAAGAAGTACAGGTCATTTATGATTTATGACCAGAACTGTTTGGGACCAGAATTTCCATCATGTCATTGTAATTGTAAGTTGAGTCAAACTCAGTTTTATGAGTATTTTTAACAGTGTTTGTTAAATGAATCATTGTAGTTGTTAAGTGAGTCCAGCTTCCCAAATCACAGTCACATGATCACTGGATACAACAGCTGGTTGTAAATGTGAGCGAGTTGCCAAGTGCCCTTATTGTGAACCCGTGACCATGAGGATGGTGCAACAGTCCTAAGTGTGCGTACAGACAATAGATTACTTATTCCCAAGGCCATCGTAACTTCGAACTGTCTTAAATGAAAAGTCGTAAGTCCAGGACTACCCATTCAGAATATTCTTGCAGCAGTTACTACGTGCAAAGCTAATTCAGTGCACTTTGTAGAGGATAACCCCATAGTAATATTTAATTTCAAAGAGAGAACAGGTTGAAAAGAAAATTCCATTTTTATACTTTATTCCACGCTTTGTAACATTGCCACGATAGTCCAAAAGGTGCTTTTTCAACAGGCAACTGGACTTCCTTTGTTTGTTTGTTTTTTCTTGAAGACATTTCACTTCTCATCCAAGAAGCTTCTTCAGCTCTGGCTGAATGGTGGAGAATGGAAGGATTGGTGTTCCTTGCAGTCATCTGCTCATTAGCGCTCCCTCTGAGAATGACTGAGGCCACCTGGGGATTTATCTGTGCTCTCAGGGGTGGAACCTTTTTGGAACTGCTGGAAAGGACTGTGTTGTATACAGGAGATGGGTGGTGTTGTATCTCTCTTCCCCCCCCCCCCCATTGAGAGGGCTGCTCAATTTTCACACAGATAGCCTCTTTGACCCCTCTTTCAAACAAGCAGTCTTCTCTGTCCGGAATGTGGACTTTCTTTGTCTCAAAAGAATCACCTTGTCTTTCAGATGCAGATGGACCACTGCATCTTGTCCTGATGGGTTTCTTCTCCTATGTTGTTGCCACGCGTTTCTGAAGCGGTTGTTTCGCTTCTCCAATGTACAGATCTGCACCTGTCTCACTGCCTCATACTGGATGTATCACGTTGCTTAGTTTGTGTCTGGGTGTTTTGTCCTTGGGGTGGTCAAGTCTCTGCCTTAGTGTATTCTTGAGTTTAAAGCGTGCGTGCAAGTTGTGCTGGCTGAAAGTCCTCCAGAACTTTTCATATATTCCTTCAATGTATGGACTCTTGACAATGTATGCCTCTTGAAAAAGCACCTTTGGGACAACCTGGACGACTGAGAATTTCCATAAAAATTGCCACAGTAGATGAACAACAAAAATCGTCTATACCAGGGGTAGGCAACCTTGGCTCTTTTACGACTCGTGGACTTCAACTCCCAGAATTCCTGAGCCAGCTGGCTCAGGAATTCTGGGAGTTGAAGTCCACGAGTCGTAAAAGAGCCAAGGTTGCCTACCCCTGATCTATACTAATGGATACAATTCCAGCAATTTTTTTTAAAAAATGGACTATCCATTTTGTTAATCACTCCCGAAGGAATACACCAGGGGTCTTCAAACATGGCCCTTTTATGACTCGTGGACTTCAACTCCCAGAATTCCTCAGCCAGGCACACGTGCCTGGCTGGGGAATTCTGGGAGTTGAAGTCCACGAGTCATAAAAGGGCCAAGATTGAAGACCCTTGTAATACACCCTGGTTAAAAAAACCCCTCTCTTAACTACTTGGATGCAGATCTTAAATTGCCCATCTAACTGCCAAACTCTAAAGATGAACTTGGTTTGTTACACACCTGTGGCCTGTTTTATTTTCTTAAAAGAACGGGCAACCATTTATAAGCTGGGGCCAATTTGAAACTGGATGATAAAAGACTTGCTAGATCACGCAACTGTGCCAGGATAAAATCTGACCAAACAGAGGGATATTTTTACAGGATCGAAGGCCATTTCTGCAAATAAAGGGGATGCTAGCAGCTAGTTCCTCTGGGCTGAGTGTATGTGTGTAGTGTGTAGTGTGTAGTGTGTGTGTGTGTGTGTGTGTGTGTGTGTGTGTGTAATTAAAAATAATATTTTTAAGAATTCAGTTGGAGCAGAGAATGTGGGGTGCTCGGAAGAAAGTTAAGGGCATAGGGCATAGGGTACAAATTAATAATAATAATAAAGTTGGAAGGAACCTTGGAGGTCATCTAGTCCAACCCCCTGATCAGGCAGGAAACGCTATACCATTTCGGACAAATGGCTGTCCAGTCTCTTCTTAAAAACCTCCAGTGTTGGAGCATTCACAGCTTCTGGAGGCAGGTTGTTCCACTGGTTAATTGTTCTAACTGTCAGGAAGTTTCTCCTTAGTTCTAGGTTGCTTCTCTCCTTGATTAGTTTCCATTCGTTACTTCTTGTCCTGCTTTCAGGGGCTTTGGAGAATAGCTTGACTCCCTCCTCTTCTTTGTGGCAGCCCCTCAAATATTGGAACACTGCTATCATGTCTCCCCTAGTCCTTCTTTTCATTAAAGTACATATACCCATTTCCTGCAACCGTTCTTCATATGTTTTATCCTCCAGCCCCCTAATCATCTTTGTTGCTCTTCTCTGCAGTCTTTCTAGAGTCTCAACATCTTTTTTATATTGGGGAAACCAAAACTGGATACAATATTCTAAGTGTGGTCTTACCAAAGCATTATAGGTAAAGGTAAAGGTTCCCCCACACATCCAAGCTAGTCATTTCCAGCTCTAGGGACCGGTGCTCATTTCTGTTTCAAAGCCAAAGAGCCAGTGCTTGTCCAAGGACGTCTCCGTGGTCAGGTGGCCAGCATGACTAGACACCAAAGGCACACGGAACGCTGTTACCTTCCCACCGTAGTGGTCCCTATTTTTCTACTTGCATTTTTACGTGCTTTCGAACTGCTAGGTTGGCAGAAGCTGGGACGAGTAACAGGCACTCTCTCGGTTACGCGGCACTCGGGATTCGACCCACCAAACTGCCAACCTTCTGATCAACAAGCTCAGTGTCCTAACCCACTGAGCCACCGCGTCCCACCAAAGCATTATAAAGCGGTACTAACACTTCAGGTGATCTCGGTTCTATCCTTCTGTTCATGCAGCCTTGGACCACAGTGGCTTTTTTGGCAGCAAAGTTGCATTTCCTGAATTCCGAAATAGAAGACTACCCTCTTTAAAAGATAAGTTAAGGGTTTCTTCGATACCATCCAGCAGTCAAAGCTATCAACGTTCATAGATCATGTCCCTTCATTGATTAGGAAGGACTTGGAGGTCATCGTCTTCTCCCTCAACACAATGCTCAAAAGCCCCTCTGTGTTCCATCAGCACTGTCAAAAGTTTCCATTTGAGCTTTGCTGTTGGACTTTGGGTTGACCCCAAAAGATTCTTTTGTCCTTAAATACCAAGGTGTTTAACCTTCCAAGTGTTCTTTTGCAGATCAAAGAGATGGTCCTGTCCTCCTTCTTTGCTGGTTGGGCCCCAAAACAATCTGCTGTATTTTTGTCATTAGGAAGTTCTCCTCTTCGCCATCCCAAATGTTAGTTCCTTGGTCCACGCTGCTTCGAAAACTGTCACCATGCTAGTCTTGGCAACGCAAGTCCTCTGACACCTCAGAATACGCCTGTCACATTCCATCATAAACTAGAGAGGAGATGACATGGACATCTGTGCCCCTGTCATAACTTGCTGGTGGAGGGCGGAAAGTAATGGAGATATTGTTCTTATTTATGGCCTTCCTGTTTGCCAGTATCATCATTTCCATCAAAACTTCGTTTGTGAGTCTCTAATTTCTTCGGAAGAACAACTGGTCAGTCAATTTCTCCCTCTAGTTGGTGACTAATTTTTAATTTAGGTGGATAAAATGTGATGTTTATAGTTTTGCTCACTGGGTGCCAGTCCTAAAACCACCAGCTTCAACCCAACTTAGAAAATGGCTCCATCCTATATATTTGGTGGATAACAGAATAACAGAGTCGAAAGGGACCTGGGAGGTCTTCTAGTCCAACCCCCTGCTTAAGCAGGAGACCCTAGAGCCTTTGAGACAAATGATTATCCAACCCCTTCTTTAAAACCTCCAGTGTTGGAGCACCCACAACTTCTGGAAGCTAAATTAAATTATCCACCTAAAGGTTCAATCAATCAATCAATTTCAACTTCTCACGGGGGAAAAAAAGATCTCGCAAAGTTGGAATTGATTGATTGAAGTTTTTAGTCCCACCCAGTCTGATGTTACCACCACAGCCACGCCCACCCAATGGGCCACGCCCACCCAATGGGCCACGCCCATCTGGCACCCGACAATACATGTGTGTTTTTGGGTGCAGTTTGGGCACTCGGTCCCTCTAAAAGGTTCACCAGCACTGCTATGGTGTTCCTTTGTCTACTTAGCATTCTGTCTTTTTGAGACAATGTAAGAAGAATTGCAACCCCCTACAAGAGCTGAGCCAAACAGGTAGCTAAAGAGGTTTTGTACTTATTCATCAACATCACTAGAGCTGGTTTCTTCAGAGGGTGGCACTGGACTCAAAGCGAGGACTATCCATCACCATGTGGAGAGAAGCAAAATCTCTCTTCGCCTTCTGCCGCCCGCTTACCTTCCCTTCCTCTCTCTCTCTCTCCATCTCCCTGCTTAATGTTTAAATGGATAGAAATTTATCTTTCTCAGCGGGGGAAAAACCACACACAGTGGCGAGATACTCGGCTTTTAAACAAGGCTGCTTGTTTCGGAACAGTATTTATCATTGTGTTGTTTGCACAAGATGTTCAACTGGATCAAGTAAAGGCCTAGCTTTTGCTTGCATGGCAGGTGAAACCGGGTTGGTTTTTAACTTTGGTTAAGGAGATTAGGCGTCCTGTGCAAAAGCAAGTGTGATTAGTTTTTGATTCCGTGTAACAGGAAACCTAGTATATAGCTTATTTGTATCTGTGACCAGTGTGCTGCGTGAATATGACCTTTGTTTGTGGGGTCCTCGGTGCTGTCTGAGCTTGGCGACTTTCTTGCAGATGTTCACTACCCAACTATGTAACATCATCAGTGCTAGGAGGAAGTGGGGTTTGCTCTCTGTTTATGTACTAGTGGCTTGCTATGTCAATGTTCGTGGGCGAGCTGTTGTTAGTTCGTTTTTAGGCTATTGTTGTTCTTGTTTGTCTGAGTTGGTAGCTTTTTTCTTAGTTTACTGCTTGGTGTTAATCTCTGAGTGTTGATTTCTGGTGGGGTTGTGGTCTTTCCTCTTTTTTTTTAAACTGCCTCTTTTGACTGCTATGTAGAAATTGTTTATCTCTATGTGTCCGTTGATGGCTGATTTGTCTGAACGCTTCTAGTAGCCTTTTTGAACTTAGCCTACCATCGTCCAGTTGAAACTACAATGAACTCTATCCATGCAGTATGCAATTCAGGAGTTTTCATCATGTCTCCTGACTGCTAGAGGAGATCAACCCTGACTGCTCTTTAGAAGGCCAGATCCTGAAGTTGAAACTCAAATACTTTGGCCACCAAATGAGAAGAAGGAAGGACTCACTGGAGAAGAGCCTAATGCTGGGAAAGATTGAGGGCAATAGAAGAAGGGGACGACAGAGAATGAGGTGGCTGGATGGAGTCACTGAAGCATTAGGCTTGAGCCTAAGTGGACTCCAGAAGATGGTAGAGGACAGGAAGGCCTGGAGGAACGTTGTCCATAGGGTCGTGATGGGTCTGCTTATTGGTGTTCATGGATGTGTTCTGCTACTCTTCTGCCTCTTTGTGTTACCTACGGTAGTGGCTTTTGTGGTCATTTCATTGTAATCATAAACGGTTCCTATTTTTCTTATTGGGCTAACTTGGGGGGGGGTAGTTTACTTCAGTTGTTCTGGAGATTCTTTAGTTGGTTCCTGTGCTAGAGTGATGCCGTGTGGCTGTAAAGGTCTGTTCCTTGTTTCTGAAATGTGTTTTTATTTTTCTCTCCATTCCTCCAACATCCATTCTCCCCCACTGTGCCCGAATTGCCCCGAATAAGAAACATGACCTAAAAAAACCCACAGTTTCCTTCCTTCGGGTTCATCATTCTCAACAGATTTTGACAAGTGATACTTCGGACTTCTTCAAATTCACTTTTTCAATAATTCAGCATAACAGCTCAGTATCTGGCATGGCGGAGCGGACTGCAGTTCGAGAACATTTGCTGATGGTCATTAAAAAGACAGCTGCCCTTTAGGGGACAATCAATGGGCATCTTCTTCACTCTCTTTGGCTGGGCTGATTCAAGCCCATTGCCTCGAAGAGATAGGGGTCTTGGTTTTCACACTCTTCTGGGGTATTTTTAGTAGAACATGTGAAACCAGCTGCTCCAATCTCTGTCTGTTCCTCCCACACCCCCACACACCCCCAAGTGGCTTTGGTCAGGAAGTTGGGAGGACAGCAGTCTTGAAGACGAGGAGAGAAATGGGAAAGACAGGCTAGCAACTCATGTGGAAAGGTCTTTGAATTCAGAGTTTGCATCAGCTCTGTTTATAGGGTCTCACTAGATGTTGCATGGATATGCATCGCCAGGTCAATTAAAGCCCTAACTAGGCAAGCATCCCCTTCATGGATTACTGCCTTGTCGTGGCAAAGGGGCTTGCGTAATTCAATGAAGCTATGAGCTATGCCGTGCAGGGCCACCCAAGACGGACAGGTCATAGCAAGAGAGTTCTGACAAAACGTGATCCACTGGAGAAGGAAATGGCAGCCCACTCCAGTATCTTGCCATGAAAACCCTATGGACAGTACCAAAAGGCAAAACGATATGACGCTGGAAGATGAGCCCCTCAGGTCGGAAGGCGTCCAATATGCTACTGGGGAAGAGCAGAGGGCTAGTACTAGTAGCGCCAGAAAGAATGAAGCGACTGGACCAAAGCCGAAAGGACGCTCAGCTGTGGATATGTCTGGTGGTGAAAGGAAAGTCCGATGCTGTAAAGATTTTTTCTCCATAGGAACCTGGAATGTAAGATCCATGACTGTAAGATCCATGAAGCTGGACGTGGTCAAACAAGAGATGACAAGACTGAACATCGACATCTTAGCTATCAGCGAACTAAAATGGACAGGAATGGGTGAATTTAATTCAGTTGACCATCAGGTATACTACTGCGGGCAAGAATCCCTCAGAAGAAATGGAGTAGCCTTCATAGACAATAAAAGAGCAGGAAAAGCAATACTGGGATACAATCCTCAGAATGACAGAATGATCTCAGTTCGAATCCAAGGCAAACCATTCAATATCACAGTAGTCCAAGTCTATGCCCCAACCACCAGTGCTGAAGAGGATGAAATTGACCAGTTCTATGAAGCACTACAGCACCTTATAGAACTAACACCAAAAAATGATGTTCTTATCATCATGGGGGATTGGAATGCTAAAGTAGGAAGCCAAAAGATAACCGGAATAACAGGCAAGTTTGGCCTTGGAGTACAAAATGAAGCAGGGCACAGGCTGATAGAATTTTGTCAAGAGAATATGATGGTCATAGCAAACACTCTTTTCCAACAACCCAAGAGACGGCTCTACACATGGACATCACCTGACAGTCAACACAGAAATCAGATTGACTATATGCTCTGCAGCCAAAGATGGAGAAGCTCTATACAGTCAGTAAAAACAAGACCAGGAGCTGACTGTGGCTCAGACCATGAGCTTCTCATTGCAAAGTTTAGGCTTAAACTGAAGAAAGTAGGGAAAAGCACTAGGCCACTCAGGTATGAATTAAACCATATCCCGGTTGAATATACAGTAGAGGTGACAAATAGATTTGAGGAATTAGATCTGATAGACAGAGTGCCAGAAGAACTATGGACAGAGGTTCGCAACATTGTACAAGAGGTAGCAACTAAAACCATCCCAAAGAAAAAGAAATGCAAGAAAGCAAAATGGCTGTCTGAGGAAGCTTTGCAAATAGCTGAGGAAAGGAGGGAAGCGAAAGGCAAGGGAGAAAAAGAAAGATATGCCCAATTGAATGCAGAATTCCAGAGAATAGCTAGAAGAGATAAGAATGCCTTCTTAAATGAACAGTGCAAAGAAATAGAAGAAAACAATAGAATAGGGAGGACCAGAGATCTTTTCAAGAAAATTGGAGAGATGAAGGGAACGTTTCATGCAAAAATAGGCATGATAAAGGACCAAAATGCCAGGGACCTAACAGAGGCAGAAGAGATTAAGAAGAGATGGCAAAATTACACAGAAGAACTATACGTACAAGAATGAGCTTAACGTCCCTGATAATCACAACGAGGTGGTCACTGACCTCGAGCCAGACATCCTAGAATGTGAAGTGAAGTGGGCCTTAGAAAAACTGAGCAACAACAAAGCTAGTGGAGGTGACAGTATTCCAGCTGCGCTATTCAAAATCTTAAAAGATGATGCAGTAAAAGTGCTATACTCAATTTGCCAGCAAATTTGGAAAACTCAACAGTGGCCACAGGATTGGAAAAGATCAGTTTACATTCCAATTCCAAAGAAAGGCAGTGCAAAGAATGTTCAAACTATCGCACCATTGCACTCATTTCACATGCTAGTAAAGTTATGCTTAAAATCCTACAACCTAGACTCCAGCAGTATGTGGATCGAGAACTACCAGAAGTGCAGGCAGGATTTCGAAGAGGCAGAGGAACTAGAGATCAAATTGCCAACATACACTGGATCATGGAGAAAGCTAGAGAGTTCCATAAAAATATCTACTTTTGCTTCATTGACTATTTGATTGTGTGGATCATAACAAACTGTGGCAAGTTCTTAAAGAGATAGGCATACCAGACCATCTTATTTGTATCTTGAGAAACCTATATGTGGGCCAAGAAGCAACAGTGAGAACTGGACATGGAACCACTGATTGGTTCAAAATTAGGAAAGGAGTCCGGCAAGTCTGTATATTGTCATCCTTCCTATTTAACTTATATGCAGAGCACATCATGAGAAAGGCAGGGCTAGATGAATCAAAAGTTGGAATTAAGATTGCCGGAAGAAATATCAACAACCTAAGATATGCATATGATACCACTCTAATGGCAGAAAGTGAAGAGGAACTAAAGAGCCTCTTGTTGCGGGTGAAGAAGGAGAGTGCAAAACTTGGGTTGAAACTTAACATTAAAAAAAACCAAGATCATGGCATCCAGCCCTCTCAATTCCTGGCAAATAGATGGGGAAGAAATGGAGGTAGTGACAGATTTTATTTTCCTGGGCGGTACTAATACCTTGGCTCCAAGATCACCGCAGATGGGGACTGCAGCCAAGAAATTAAAAGACGCTTGCTCCTGGGGAGGAAAGCCATGGCAAATCTAGACAGCAGACTAAAACGCAGAGACATCACCCTGTCAACAAAAGTGCGTATAGTCAAGGCTATGGTCTTCCCAGTTGCAATGTATGGCAGTGAAAGCTGGACCATAAGAAAGGCTGAGTGCCAAAGAATTGAGGCCTTTGAACTGTGGTGCTGGAGGAGACTCCTGCAAGTCCCTTGGACTGCAAGGTGATCAAACTGGTCAGTCCTAGAGGAGATAAACCCTGACTGCTCTTTAGAAGACCAGATCCTGAGCTGAAACTCAAATACTTTGGCCACCTAATGAGTAGGAAGGACTCATTGGAGAAGAGCCTAATGCTGGGAAAGATTGAGGGCAAGAGAAGAAGGGGACGACAGAGAATGAGGTGGCTGGATGAAGCCACTGAAGCAGTAGGCGTGAGCTTAAATGGACTCCAGCAGATGGTAGAGGACAGGAAGGCCTGGAGGAACGTTGTCCATAGGGTTGCGATGGGTCGGACATGACTTCGCAGCTAACAACAACAAGGCAAGCATACCAATATGGTTCATTTTAATGATCCAGAAAGATCTAAGGTCTCCTGCTTTGGCAGGGTGTTAGCCTCAAAGACCTCCAAGGACCCTTCCAACTCTGTAATAATAATAATAATAATAATAATAATAATAATAATAATAATAATAATAATAATAATAATAATAATAATAATAATAATAATAATAATAATAATAGTAATAATAATAATAATAATAATAATAATAATAATAATAATAATAAAGTTGGAAGGGACCTTGGAGGTCTTCTAGTCCAACCCCCTGCTCAGGCAGGAAACCCTATACCATTTCAGACAAATGGCTGTCCAGTCTCTTCTTAAAAACCTCCAGTGTTGGAGCATTCACCACTTCTGGAGGCAGGTTGTTCCACTGATTAATTGTTCTAACTGTCAGGAAGTTTCTCCTTAGTTCCAGGTTGCTTCTCTCCTTGACTAGTTTCCATCCGTTGCTTCTTGTCCTGCTTTCAGGTGCTTTGGAGAATAGCTTGAGTCCCGCTTCTTTGTGGCAGCCCCTGAGATATTGGAACACTGCTATCATGTTCCCTCTCATCCTTCTCTTCATTAAACTAGACATACCCAACTCCAGCAACCGTTCCTTAGATGGTTTAGCCTGTAATCTTGGCTGGGTATTTTGAATGGGTATGGTGTAGTATGCAAATGTCCCAAAGGTTCTTTTTCAGGAGGCAACTGGACTTTCTTGTTTTTCTTTGAAGATGTTCCGCTTCTCATCCCAGAAGCTTCTTCAGCTCTGACCGGATGGTGGGGAATGGAAGGATTTGTACTCCTTGCAGACAGCTGGTCATTTGCGTTCTTTTAGAGAGTCGTTGAGGCCACTTGGAGGTTTATCTGTGTCCTCAGGGTCCCCTGTGTAGTGAAAATGGGTGTGCTTTCAGCAGTTCCAAGAAGGCTGCATGCCTTTGAAACATCTTCAAAGAAACAAACAGGAAAGTCCAGTTGCCTCGTGGGGAAAAAAGCACCTTTGGGACAACCATGTCCCTGGACGACTGAGAATCTCCAAAGACAGTTAGTATGCAAAAAAAAGTCTCAGAACATTGGGTTGCTTGAGGTTCAGTGTATTGTGTGAATGAAAATGTAGGAGACGCCTGTTATAAAGGGGATTGATTCCTCAAAAGAACTTAGCGTGAGATACAGGATCCTCATTTTAAAAAGTCTAATTCAAGTTTTCAATAAAACTCTACCAGAGTTTTCAATTCATAACTCCGTATCTTTAGGGTTGTTGTTGTTTTTTTACTAATCTAGATCACCTTTGCTTTTGAGTGACACAGTCCTAGGTACTCAGACTTGACTTTATGACAAAATGTCTATGGAGAATGAGTCGGGTCATGGTTGACTGAGAAAAAAAATAATTAAAAAAGTCCAGTCCTTCTTCTCCTTCTCCTTCTCCTTCTCCTCCTCCTCCTCCTCCTCCTCCTCCTCCTCCTCCTCCTCCTTCTTCTTCTTCTTCTTCTTCTTCTTCCCCTCCACCACCTGCTTCTCCTGCTTCTTCTCTTTCTTCCTTTTTCTTCTCCTCCTTCTTCTGCTCCTCCTGCTCTTTCTCCTCTTCTTCCTCCTCTTCCTTCTCCTCCTCTTCTTTCCATCCTTCTCCTCTTTCTTCTCTTCCTTCACCTTCTCCTTCTCCTGCTGCTTCTTTTCCTCCTCGTCCTGCTCTTTATTCTCCCCCTCTCCCTTCCATCTTAATAATAATAATAATAATAATAATAATAATAATAATAATAATAATAATAATAATAATAATAATAATAATAAGAAGAAGAAGAAGAAGAAGAAGAAGAAGAAGAAGAAGAAGAAGAAGAAGAAGAAGAAGAAGAAGAAGAAGAAGAAGAAGAAGTTGGAAGGAACCTTGGAGGTCATCTAGTCCAACCCCCTGCTAAGGCAGGAAACCCTATACCATTTCAGACAAATGGCTGTCCAGTCTCTTCTTAAAAACTTCCACTGTTGGAGCATTCACCACTTCTGGAGGCAGGTTGTTCCACCGGTTAATTGTTCTAACTGTCAGGAAGTTTCTCCTTAGTTCTAGGTTGCTTTTCTCCTTGACTAGTTTCCATCCATTGCTTCTTCTCCTGCTCTCAGGTGCTCTGGAAAACAGCCTGGCTCCCTCTTCTTTGTGGCAGCCCCTGAGATATTGGAACACTGCTATCATGTAAACCCCTCGTCCTTCTCTTCGTTAAACTAGACATACCCAATTCCAGCAACCGGTCCCTATACAGTATGTTTTAGCCTCCAGTCCCCCAATCATCTTTGTTGCTCTTCTCCTCTTTCTCCTCCTGCTCCTCCACCTATTCCTCCTCCTCCTCCTCCTCCCCCTCCCCGCTCCTCTTCCATCCAACTAGGCATCGTCAGATTGAGGTGGCAAGCAGGGCTGACATAATGATACATCTACTCCCCAAAGATAGATGCTGTATGCTACTTTCTCCGGGGACCTGTCTTTCATTCCATTCCTTAGCCTCGCTCTGCTTTTCAGCTACGTGGAACTCACAGCTGTGAATACCCAGTGGTCATTTCCCTTGTTAAATGGGGGTCAACAGCGATGGTGTAAAAACGCGGATTGTTTTGTTGTCCAATCTAATTATATCGTAAAGCATGAGAAATCCCTCTGGGTTCCTTCTTAGCCTTTAAAAATAAAAAAGAGGAGGGGGGAACAGAGTGTTCTTGTTTCCTTGTTATTTTGCTCGTCATAACTGAGGTTGCTTGGTGACCCAAAATTCTTATCCCTGACCACAACGCAACAGAGGAACGTGATTATATAGAAGATCTGTTATCTCTTTATCATGTCAAATCGGGGCAGTCCTTGACGTATGAGCCCAAACGTCCTGTTTGTTGAGTTCTGCCCCATTTTCCGACTTTCCTGGCCACTTGTCGCTGCGAGTTGATAAGTTAGTCACCCAGCTGTTTTAAACGAATTTGGCTTCCTCCGCTGACTTTGTTCGTCAGGCGGTCACCAAAGGGGATCACGCGGCCCCTGGACACTGCAGCTGTCGTAAGTGTGAACCAATGGCCAGTCACCTGAACTTCGATTGTGTGACCATTGGGGGCGCTGCAACGGTCGCGTGAAAAGGGTCCTAAGTCCGTTTTTTCGGTGCCGTCGTAACTTGGAACGGTCACTGAAATGAAATGATGCAAGTCAAGGAACTAGGGGTATGAGAGGGGAGGGTGGCAGGTTTTAAGGCTGGAAGGGGTTTAAAAACAAATGTGTGAGTTTTTCTTTCTGCGGATCTTTTAACCGAGTCTGCTGTCCACATCCCTCATGAAGCGGGGAGCCTCGCAGATGGAGCTTGGGGAGTGATTTACGCAATTGGCTGATGCAGTAAATGCAATTTGTTTTAATTAAAGCAATGGACTATTGCATAATTCACAGGGCGCCTGTTCAAAGGACCAGGCGAGGCAATTTCAGACTCTTACACGTCGTTCTCATAAATTCCGTTAACTGTAATGCAGCAAACGTGGTGGGAAACAGGAAGCGAGAGGCAGGGAGCAGCAAACTCCAGCCGGAAACATCCTGTGACATGATGTTTATGTCACAGAAACAGTTTTGATCTCTCCTTGGTGCGATGGCCTTCTGCAGGACCGCAGAAGGATGTTAAATTGGTAGCAATCTGGAGCCAAAAAAAAAAAACTGGCCCAAAATGAGAAAGGCAGGAAGGAAAAAAAAATACCTACAGCCAGGTGGTCACCAAATTCCTCCTCGAAAATAAACGTGATGTTGCAGAAGATATGTGCAAGTCACAGGCAGGAGAAGAAGCATCTTTTTTTTTTCTTTGTGGTGACCCACAGCTTCTGGAGGCAAAGCCGTTCCACTGATTAATTGTTGTAACTGTTATGAAGTTTCTCCTTAGTCCCAGATTGCTTCTCTCCTTGATTAGTTTCCATCCATTGTTTCTTGTCCTGCCTTCAAGAGCTTTGGAGAATAGCTTGACACGCACACACCCTCTTCTTTGTGGCAGCCCTTCAAATACTGGAAAACTGTGCTATCCTGTCACCCCTGGTCCTTCTTTTCTGTAAAGGTAAAGGTAAAGGTTCCCCCGCACATGCGTGCTAGTCGTTTCCGACTCTAGGGGCCGGTGCTCATCTCCGTTTCAAGGCCGAAGAGCCAGCGCTTGTCCGAGGACGTCTCCGTGGTCATGTGGCCGGCATGACTAGACGCCAAAGGCGCACGGAACGCTGTTACCTTCCCACCGGAGTGGTCCCTATTTTTCTACTTGCATTTTTACATGCTTTCGAACTGCTAGGTTGGCAGAAGCTGGGACGAGTAACAGGCGCTCACTCTGTTACACGGCACTCGGGATTCGACCCGCCAAACTGCCGACCTTCCGATCGACAAGCTCAGCGTCCTAACCCACTGAGCCACCGCGTCCCTCACTTCTTTTCTGTAGACTAAAGTTAAAGGTAAAGGTTCCCCCGCACATGCGTGCTACTCGTTTCCGACTCTAGGGGCTCATCTCCGTTTCAAAGCCGAAGAGCCAGCACTTGTCCGAGGACGTCTCCGTGGTCATGTGGCCGGCATGACTAGACGCCAAAGGCACACGGAACGCTGTTACCTTCCCACCGTAGTGGTCCCTATTTTTTTTACTTGCATTTTTAGGTGCTTTCGAACTGCTAGGTTGGCAGAAGCTGGGACGAGTAACAGGCGCTCACTCTGTTACGCGGCACTCGGGATTCAACCCGCCAAACTGCCGACCTTCTGATCGACAAGCTCAGTGTCCTAACCCACTGAGCCACCGCGTCCATACCCAATTCCTGCAACTGTTGTTTGTGTGTTTTAGCCTCCAGCCGTCTAATAGTCTTTGTTGCTCTTCTCTGCACTCTTTCTAGAGTCTCAACTTCTATTTTTGTGTATATTGTGGTGACCAAAACTCAGTGCAGTATTCCAAGTGTGGTCTTATACTAAGGCTTTGTAAAGCGGTACTAATGCTTGATGTGATCCCAGTGAACCGCACTGAAGTCGTGTGGGAACAACACACGTCTTCTGAGGGCTTTCATAAACTGATGCAGCCGTCCACATCTAAGCACTGCAATGGCGCTACTACATTTCATTGTATTTATCGCCCAAGGGAAGAGGCCCATCTCGACATGAAGTGATGAGTTTTCCTTAGCCAGAGGTTGATGGTCACTTTAAAGCTCTTCCATCTTTGCTTCTTAGCAAATTATTTCTTTGATTGATAAAAAGGAATTGATTATCTGCCATCGAGTATTATTGACTTACAAAAGGAGTGGCAGTTCCGCAAATTGCAGCAAACTCCACACAAGAAGCAGGCTGCCTTGTCTCTACATCAAAACAGCAGGTGGGAATGGACAAGGTTGTGCACTTTAAACTCTCTCTCTCTCTCTCTCTCTCTCTCACACACACACACACACACACACACACACACACAAATTCTCTCTCTCATTCTCTCTGTCTCTCTCTTCTTTCTGTCTCTCTCTCTGTCTCTCTCTGGGTCTCTCATTCTCTCATTCTTTCTCTCTCATTCTCTCTCTGTCTCTCTCATTCTCTCTCTCATTCTCTCTCTCTGTCTCTCTCTCATTCTCTCTCTCATTCTCTCTCTGTGTATCTCTCTCATTCTCTCTGTTGTGATTCAGGGTCAGCCTGTGGGTTCGGCAGTTGGGTCGGACGACTCAGAGGAGGAGGAGGGGGGTGTTGGAGAGGTTGCTGAGGGGGTTGGAGAGCTTGCTGATGAGAGCCCTCAGCCAGGCCCCTCCCACCTGGTCACGACGGAGACCCAGCTGTGTGAGCCTGACAGCGTGGATGAAGATGACCCACAGCTGGCCCTGTTCAAGGACGCCCGACGCAGGAGGCAGTCAATCAGGAGTAAACAGAGGAAGGCAATGGGGCACCTCGGAAGGAGGCAGAGAGAAGCCATGCCCTAAACTGTATAAAAGGGGAATGCGTGGGAGGGCTGGTTTGCTGAAGGCAACCGCTTGAAAAGCTCCTGTTTCTTGGTTCGTGTCTTGTTTGTTTTTGTATCAATAAATTTGGCAGGCTTAGTTCCAGCCTCTTGCCTTCTTGTAAAAGGGGTTGTCCCTGCCTTTTCTGCAGGGCCAGTAGCAGGCTGGTACAGAACACTCACTCACTCTCTCTCTCTGTATCTCTCTCATTCTCTCTCTCTCATTCTCTCTGTCTCTCTCTCTCATTCTCTCTCATTCTCTCTCTCTGTCTCTCTCTGGGTCTCTCTCTGTCTCTCTCTGGGTCTCTCTCTCATTCTTTCTCATTCTCTCTCTGGGTCTCTCTCTGGGTCTCTCTCTCATTCTTTCTCTCTCATTCTCTCTCTCTCTCTGTCTCTGTCTCTGTCTCTGTCTGTCTGTCTCTCTCTCTCTCTCTCTCTCTCTCTCTCTCATTGTGCGCTTGTGTTGTAAATTTACCTTCCAACACATATGATCAGTGATTTCAGTTTCTCGTTTCTTAGTTTAGCTCTTTTCAGTCTAGACTATAAAGAGGTAGAACTAATGAGTGGAATGATTGGATGGAGGTATTGATGGAGGTATTATTTCCTTGTTGAGTTTGGTTGTTGGACTAATATTAAACTTGATGTTAATCTCTGCTTATCTGGGTGATGAGGAGGCATTTGGGTCTTTTTGTATTCATTTTTAGCTTTTTGAGTGTCTCTTTTGAATGGTATGTAGATGTTGTTTATTTCTGTGTGCCTGTTGATGGCCAATTTGTCCGAGTAAGGACCAGCAACAATTAACAGTAAAGCATAAACCATACCCCAATCAAGGAACTACCAACTCAGACAAACAGTCAACAACAGCTTAATCAAGGAAGCACTAAAACACTCACACCAACATTGACAGGACTAGTCAATTGTACATAAACAGAAAGAAAATGTCACTTCTTTTTAGCCCTGATGATGTTATCTGGTTAGGTAATGAAATGTCTACAAGAAAACAACAAATCTCAGAGCATACCAAGGACCCCACAGTTCTCCTCCTCCTCTTCTTCCAATCCACAAACCCCATTCCCTTCTAGCACTGATGATATTACCTTGTTGGGTAAAGAAATCTCTGCAAGAAAACAACAACCCTGAGCTCGAGCAGGGGGTTGGACTAGATGACTTCCAAGGTCCCATCCACGCCTATGATTTTATGTTTATTCAACACAATGGCCATATCTCCACAAAGCCGGCGGTCAACAGAGCTATGGTTATCCCTTCTCTCTATGGATGTGAGTCCTGGATTCTGAACCAAACACACATCAAACAACAATTCTCCAAAGCATTTGAAGGCAGGACAAGAAGCAATGGATGGAAACCAATCAAGGAGAGAAGCAACCTAGAACTAAGGAGGAATTTCCTGACGGAATAAGTAATCAGTGGAACAACTTGCCTCCAGAAGTTGGGAATGTTCCAATGTTGTTAAGAAGAGACTGGACAGCCATTTATCTGAACTGGTGGCAGGTCTCCTGCTTGAGCAGAAGGTTTGACTAGAAGACCTCCAAGGTCCTTTCCAACTCTTATTCTATATTTAAGATCCATAGCCATCTTAAACTGTCTTACAGATAACTGCTGGGTTTCCAACTTGTTATCTGACCAGTTTCCTGTGCTACAGAAAATAGATTGTTGTATCTTTTCACAAAATGGAACAAAAGACCTCCAAGGTCCCTTCCAACTCGATTATTCTCTTATTCTATAATTATGGTCCATAACTGTCTTAAACAGACCTATAGATGGGAGTGCTGGGTTTCCAAACATCTCATCTGACCTGTTTTCTGTTCTACAGAAAATAAATTCTTGTATCTTATCACAAGATGGACTGGAAGACCTTCAAGGTTCCTTCCAACCCTATTATTCTATGTTTGGTGTTCTGAACCACCGTCTTTTTTAGTCGGGGACAGTAATACAATTCTTTCTTTCCATCATAGCTTGCTTGGAAATAGGGAAGCCTCTCCCAAGTGGAGGCAAGGCTCTTCTTGACCACATCACGTCCTTGTCCTTCCTCTGAGAAGTTCATCCTGGAGTCCTTCTGGGAGACAGTATCAGCTGGATGGGAAACAGTAGTAAAACTCTTTGGCTGCAATAAAATGCATTAGCCATCTGAACAGTCATTTCAATCAAATAATGCAGCCCATTCATATTTAAACAGGAAATATTGTTTAATGTTTATGGTAATGACCGAATCAAATTTTAAAAATTAAACATGGAATGAAAGATTCAAGAGAGGCTTCAGGAGTTTGACGTACGGGGTGGGAGAGTGTGAATTAGAGAAGGCTACCTTGATGCTCTTTGATTCAAGAGAGATTGATAAGGTTAAGCTAGAGAGAAAGAGAGAGATTTGATACAAGGGTAGTCCTCGACTTACGGCCACAACTGAGCCCAAAATCTCTGTTGCTAAGTAAGACAGCTGTGCAGTGACAGTTGCCCTATTTCATGACCTTTCTTGCCATCGTTAGGTGAATCACTGCAGTTGAATGAATGAACCTTTATTATCAAAGTACAACATGTGTACAGTGAGATTGGCTGAGCCTCCCTTCATGCCCCCCCCCGCCACAACTCACAGTGACAACAAACCCACCATCTTGTTACACCATGTGAGCTAATTGCACAACACACCGGCCTCACAAGTCAATCATACATAGAGTTATTTCCCGTTCAAGAGCCTGACAGCCCATGGATAGAAGCTGTTCTTCAGCCTGTTGGTACGGCTGGCTATACTCCTATATCTCCTACCCAATGGTAGGAGAGTAAAGAGATACCGACCAGGGTGTGAGTTGTCCCTGAGAATTTTCCTCACTCCTCCAAGGCAGCGGGCCCTGGCGAGGTCATCCAGTGGTGTCAAGGGACAGCCCACGATGTTTTGTGATGTGCTCACCACCCTCTGTAATATCTTCCTATCCGTGGCTGTCAGGCCAGCATACCAAACCACAATACAGTGTGAGAGAATGCTCTCTATAGTAGACCGGTAAAAGAAGGTCATTAGTAGTTGTTAAGTTAGTAACACAATGGTTAAATGAATCTGGTTTCCCCATTGAACTTCCTTATCAGAACATCATAAAAGAGGTGTGCAGTGGTCATAAATATGAACCAGTTGCCAAGTGTCTGAATTTTGACCACGTGACCAGGGAGATGCTGCAAGAATCATATGTGGGGGGAAAGGGTCATAAGTCAATTTGATCGGTCACTAAATGGATGGTTGTAACTCAAGGACTACCTAAAAATTCTCTCTTCTTTGAATCTTGAATGGGGCAGATTCCTTCAAGGTTCAAAGACCATTGCCTTTTGGGATCTGCAGAGGTGAAGACAGTCTTCATCCATTTCACTCTTTATTTTGTACCTTGCTTTCTTTGAAGTATCGTCCTGTAAAGCAAATTTCTTTGCCTATGCCATATTGGGACATGGGCGATAACTTATTACAGTGTTGAAGATTTGAGGGAGCGCAATTTGGAAAGTGGCTTTATTGCTAGGGAATTTGTCAGGACCAAAAATTGTCAATGCCAGCAAACATGAGTATCTTATTGTCTGCCCACTGTACCCCTCTCTGGAGGTTTGTTCAGAGGAGGAGGGCGAGTTTGAGTCATCAGAGGAAAGAGCAGAGCTAAGTGTCGGTCAGGATCAGGGCTCAAAGAGTGCTAGCCTGAAGGAGCAGCCTTCTTTTAATCAGGTGAGCCACAGGCTGAGGCTGAGTGAGGTGAGCCACAGCTTCAGGGAGGACCTGGACCAGCTGCTGTCTGTTAGCTGTGAAGAGGAGGTGGAGTCCACACCTCCTCCTGATCCAAGGACATGTAGAGCAGAGAGGAGGCAGGCACAATGCCAGTCAGCAAGATTATTCATGAGGAGGCAACCTCGCCTCTCATGAAGGGCTGCATATTTAATCCTGCCCTGAGGATCTGAGCATTGTGAGAGCCATGTGCCAAGTTCTGTGCCTTGTGTGCTTCTGCTCTGTATCCTGACATTTATTGACTCATGGACTGCTTCTTCTGGACATTGTACATTGTAGACCTGGTTACTCTGTGACGTTTGCCATGCTGAGCTTGAAATCTAGACTGCAAAAGGGGGGGAGGTGTTTTCTGAGGACCTGTTGGGGGGGTGAATAAACACCTGTAGACTCTTGCTGTACATGTATAGGAGGGGAATGGGACAGCACACAAATGGGTGCAAAGAATCAGAACTACACGTTAAGTTCCAGCTAAGGCGATTTACTGCTCATGGCTATAATCAAGAATCTAGTCAACTGGCGGTCAGCACTAAGTTGGTGCTAAATAAGAATCGGTGGAATTCAAGAGGAGTTGCATTTAGGCTACTTGTGGAAATGTAATGATTCCAGGCTGATTCCTCTCTTGACTCTGTCCTCAGCCCCTGCCTGTCCTTTTCCTTTCCTTATGATTCCACTGTTCACCTCTCTCTGTCTTCATTCTATCATTTTGCAGAGTAGGGATTCCACTATTTGGATAGTGTAAACATAAAATAACCATGAGTGACTTTTTCGGCAGTTCTCACTCTAAAAAATGACACACAAAGATGCTCACAGACCCACAGACACAAATACAGTAGGTGCGATCGCTTCTGAGCTCTTTCCCAAATGAGGAGAGAAAAAGAGAAAGGGGAAGAGAGAGAGAGAGAAAGAGGAAGAGAGAAAGAAACAAAGAGGGAGAGGAGAGAAAGAGAAAGGAAAAGAGAGAGAGGAAAGAAAAAGAAAGAAAGAAAGAAAGAAAGAAAGAAAGAAAGAAAGAAAGAAAGAAAGAAAGAAAGAAAGAAAGAAAGAAAGAAAGAAAGAAAGAAAGAAAGAAAGAAAGAAAGAAAGAAAGGGGGGGAGAGAGAAGGTAGATTCTCTAAATAGATTCTGACTCTTTCCCAAATGAGAACATTCTCTTGGGTGGATTTTTTTGGCCGAAGACAAAGCTTCGGAAGAATTTAGCCAGGTGAATACATCCCAAAGTGGCTGGGCTTATCTTATCACCCATCTTCTGCCACACGCTTCCAACTGGATTGGTCTTCATTTAAGAGGCTGACATGATTTTCATTTAGTCGGCTTGACATACAGATGTTCATTTGGTAAAACGGCAACTCATCTCTGTAATTGTCTCCCCACGTAAGCTGCTCCTGGATAGCAGCTTTGGAAATAAGTCTTGGTTAGGCAGCTCCCCAATCAAACTTCAGCGCTCAATGCTTCTTCCTCCCATCTTCTCCCTCTCTCTTTTGTTCCCTCTGTCTCTTTTTCTCTCTTTTTCTCTGACTTTCTCTTTCTCTCGCATTCTCCCATCTCCTTCCTTCCTTCCTTCCTTCCTTCCTTCCTTCCTTCTTTCCTTCCTTCTTTCTTTCTTTCTTTTTCTTTCTTTCTTTCTTTTCTGTCTTTCTCCTCTTTTTGTTTCCCTCCTCTATTTCTCTCACCTCTTTCTCTCTTCCCCCTCACCCCTCTCCCTCTTTCTCTCATCTTGCTCTTTCTCCCTTTCTTTCTCTCTCTCTTCTTTCTCCTTTCTTCCTCTCTCTTTCTCTCTCTTCCTCTCTCTCTCTCTTCTCTTTCTTCCCCTTTCTCTCTCCCTCTCCCTCTCTCTCTCTCTCTCTCCCTTTCTCTCTCTCTCTTTCTTCCTCCCTCCCTAATTTTCAGACATAGAAGAACTGGGTTAATGTACGTCTGCAGTTATAGGGTAAGGCTGTGGTGGTGAAGCCTATGGCGCACGTGCCACTGGTGGCACGCAGAGCCCTCTCTGTGGGCACACGCTCCATCGCCCCAGTCCTAGGCCTTCAGCTGGGTTTTATAAAACTTTTTCACTTTACGCCTCCGCCGCCGTGTGCAAAAAAAAAAGTTCAATCAATTCCAACTGCTCGCGGGGGGAAAAAAATCTCACAAAGTTGGAATTGATTGATTGAACTTTTTAGTCCCACCAGTCTGCCGTTACCACCGTGGCCACACCCACCCAATTGGCCACGCCCACCCATTTGGCCACACCTACCCAATTGGCCACGCCCACCCAGCACCCAACGATACATAAGTGGGTTTTGGGTTGCAGTTTGGGTACTCGGTCTCTAAAAGGTTCTCTATCACTGGGGTAAGGCATCTAATCTACTTCTAACAGTGGAAAACTATTCCTATTTCTTACTGTTTGAGATCCTCAACTCATAATGGGTGCAAAAGGATTGTACCTCTTAACGCCCAGGCAGGACAAGTTTGTTGTTTTTTTAATTAGTAACTTAGGATCCTTGCGAGAGACACTGCTTTCCTGCTTCAAATTCTTTATCCATCACGTAACCCTAATTGTGAAGCTACGTGGGCTTGTTGTCCTCGTTCTTTTAAAGCTCTCTGTGTTGTACAGGTAGTCCTCAATTTATGGCCACAATTGAGCCCAAAATTTCTGTTGCTACAGTAAGTGAGACATTTGTTAAGGGAGCTTTGCCCCATCTTAACAATGTTTCTTGCCACAGTTGTTAAGCCAGGGGTCCTCAAACCTGGCCCTTGGATGACTTGTGGACTTCAACTCCCAGACTTCCTCAGCCAGGCACGCTGGCTGAGGAATTCTGGGAGTAGAAGTCCACAAGCATGGGTCTTCAAACTTGGCCCTTTGATGACTTGTGGACTTCAACTCCCAGAATTCCTCAGCCAGCGTGCCTGGCTGAGGTATTCTGGGAGTTGAAGTCCACAAGCAGGGGTCTTCAAACTAGGCCCTTGGATGACTTGTGGACTTCAGCTCCCAGAATTCCTCAGCCAGGCACGCGTGCCTGGCTGAGGAATTCTGGGAACTGAAGTACACAAGTCATCAAAGGGCCAGGTTTGAAGACCCCTGTGTTAAGCGAATCACTGCACCTCTTAAATCGTTAACACGGTTCTTGAGTGAGTCTGGCTTCCCCATGGACTTTGCTTGTCAGAAGGTCGCAAAAGGGGATCACATGACCCTGGGACACCGTGACCGTCATAAATATGAACCAGTTGCCAAGCATCTGAATTGCCTTCATGGGGCTGCTGCAAAGGTCATAACTGGGAAAATCGGTCACAAGTCACATTTGTCAGTGCCGGTGTAACTTTGAAGGATCCCTCAGCGAACTGTTGCAAGTCGAGGACTTATCTGTATTGCAGCATATCACAATGGCTCCCTTTGGCTGGCTTAGCTTCATAAACATGCAGGGCAGCCCAGAGTTCGCCTGCCTTGTCAGGAGCCACTTCGTGATCCATTGGGATGGGTGACAGGATGGATCATCTCCAGGGCTCATTGTGGCACTTCAATGACATTGCAACATGAGGTCAAGCCCTGACTATATCACACACAACCCACAAGCTCGGGGAACGAACCTGGCTGAGGAATTCTGGGAGTTGAACTCCACAAGTCATAATAGGGCCATGTTTGAAGATCCCTGCCTTAGAAGGAAGAAACAGCAGCTTGCTAATTTAATCCACAATTTTGCAACCAGGTTCTGTGAGTTCCAATGTAAAGCTTACGTAGAATAATAAGGTTGGAAGGGACCTTGGAAGTCTTCTAGTTCCTGTCATAAGGAACACAGAGAGAAATGCTTCAAATATAATCTGGGTGGCAGGAAAGGGACATCTGTGGAAGATTAAAGACAGTGAACCCCAACCCTATCCATAACCCTAGAAGATGGGAATCATTTAACCCCTTTATTCTTGTGGGTTTGGAACCAAGATGTTATTTAAAATCTTATTGGCTATCCCCTTAAATATGTATGAAAGACCATGTTCCTCATGAGACCATAAGTACGGTATCTTCTGATGGAACAGCTGTCCCCAAAACCATTTATTGTTTCTTTTGAATGGCATGTTGTTGGAATTCATTGTTGGACTGTATTTTTATGCAACAACTACAGTAGTATTCAGCCAGTAGATGGCAGTGTTTACAAGTTTGGCTCTATGGTATATACTCTATACCAGGGGTGTCATGACAAAACTGCGCCCACCCCATTGCTGGCAATGGGGAAAAAGCTCCGATACGTCGTGCGACATCACATGACGTCGCGAGTTTGACATGCCTGCTCTATGCTCTTTTGTTCTAAGTCAGGGGTCTTCAAACTTGGTCCTTTTATGACTCATGGACTTCAACTCCCAGAATTCCTCAGCCAGGCATGCTGGCTGAGGAATTATGGGAGTTGAAGTCCATGAGTCATAAAAGGGCCGAGTTTGAAGACCCCTGTTCTAAGTAGAGTTTTCTGTTTCCTGTTAAAACAGTTGAGCAGTAAAGCACGTGGTGAGTGTACTCTTTGTTTGCTATATATATAAACAGAATTTCCAATACATATAAAAGTTGTTTATCTCTTGTGAAGGTTGGCAGCTGATTTGTCTAAATGCCAGACTTCCAGGAATTCTCTAGCATTTTTGGTCTTGGCTTGGTCTAGGATGCTCCGAGTTTCCCAGTTGAAACTATGGTTAAGCCTGTCCTTGTGTTGTGAAATCAAGGAATGTTTATCATGTCTTCTAACTGATATGAACGCTATCAGTGTTCAAGCGTGTGCTCTGCCAGCCTAAGACTGATTCAACGAACTATCAAGACTTCCTCCAACACTGGAAGGGCAAGCCACTAGTATGTAACATGAAAGCAAACTCCGTTCTCTTCTAGCACTGATGATGTTACCTAGTTGGGTAATGAAAGGTCTGCAAGAAAACAACCAAGTTCAGACAGCCTCAAGGACCCCACAGTCATCGTTGCCTTCCTCCTCCTTCTCCTTCTCCTCCTCCTCTCTACAAACCACATTCACTTCTAGCACTGATGATGTTATCTAGTTGGGTAATGAAAGGCCTGCAAGAAAACAATCAAGCTCAGAGAGCTTCAAGGACCCCAGAGCTTACTTTCCATGGAAAAGTCACAAAAATATTTGCAGGACTTGGAAAAAGCAGGAGAGCAAATGATGAATTCACAAAGCATCCATTTCTCTTATAGTCAACAAAAGTCTTGCATATTTATTCAGGTCTTGTCATACAATTAAATTATTCACATTTAGTTTGCTTAACAATAGGAAACAATGGGAAACTAAAGATAAAGCTGTTATATGCAGCCTACATTTCTAAATGGTCCTGTAATCAGGATTCCCAATGGTAAAAACCTTACTTGAATGTAGAAGGATGACAGAGAATGGGTGTCCTTCTCAATTTGTTGTGTCGTTTTTTATGTGTGTAATCATAAAAGTATAGCAATATCATTTCCATTGTCCTCTTGTTAGTTTCCAAACCATTAGTACATAATTCAGAAGAACACGAGCATTTGCAAAAATCAATCATTCTCTGGAAACAAAATTAATACACGAAATCAATTTGTCCCAAAGGAAACTGTTGTAAACAAAGACCACATCATATGAATGCATGCTGATTGTGTGTGTCCAATTGTTAGCTGAACAAATTCTAATGGATTGTAGAAGCTGCTTCCTTGAAAGTCAATTCGTTATTTTATTTATTTATTTTATTGATCACATTTAGAAAATTCCCGTCTCCCTCAGAGCCAATATTATAGACACCAACTAGTGATAGTACCGTTTTATACTGCACTGGTGAGGCCACACTTGGAATACTGCATCCAGCGTTGGTCACCACAATATAAAAAAGATGTTGAGCCCTTAAAAAGAGTGCAGAGAAGAGCAAAAAGAATGACTAGGGGACTGGAGGCTAAAATATAGAAAGAACAGTTGCAGGAATTGGATATTTAATTTAATTTAATGAAAAGAGGTGACATGATAGCAGTGTTCCAATATCTAAGGGGGTACCACAAAGGAGAGGGAGTCAGCCGATTCTCCAAAGCACCTGAAGGCTGGAGAAGAAGCAATGGGTAGAAACTAGTCAAGGAGAAAAGCAACCTAGGATTAAGGAGAAATTTCCTAAGAGTGAGAACAATCAATCAGGATTGCCTCCAGAACCTGTGGGTGCTCCAAAACTGGAGGTTCTCAAGAAGAGATTAAACAGCCATTTGTCTGGAATGGTGGTGGTGCAGGAGGAGGAGGAGGAGGAGGAGGAGGGGAAGGAGAAGGAGAAGGAGAAAGAGAAGGAGAAGGAGAAGAAGGAGAAGGAGAACTGTAAGATCCTTGGTGCTCTCTGAACTTGGTGGTTTTCTTGCACACATTTCATAACTGGGTCAGGGGTCCCCAGCCCCCGATTCATGGACCAGTACCAGGCTGCGGCATGCCAGCAACTGGGCCGCACAAACAAGCAAAGCCCCATCCATGGGTGGAGGCAGCACACAAAACCAGCCCCCCTCCAGTCCACGGAAAAACCTGTCTCCACAGAACTGGTCCCTGGTGCCCAAAAGGTTGAGGACCTCTGAACTAGGTAACATCATCAGTGCTAGAAGGTTTGCGGGGAGGAGGAGGAGGAGGAGGAGGAGGAGGAGGAGGAGGAGGAGGAGGAGGAGGAGGAGGAGGAGGAGGAGGAGGAGAAGGAGTATTCTGTGGTCCTTGGTGCTCTCTGGTTCTTTTCTTGCATGTGTTTTATGACCCAACCAGGTCACATTATCAGTGCTAGAAGGGAGAGGGATTTGCAGAGAGGAGGAGGAGGAGGAGGAGGAGGAGGAGGAGGAGGAGGACTGGGGGGTCCTTAGTGCTCTCTGAGCTTGGTTGTTTTCTTGCAGACATTTCATGACCCAACCAGGTCACATCATCAGCTTCTTCTACCTTCTTCTCACACCAGAGATCAGCTTTCTTTGGCACTCAACCATCTGCCCTAGTCCTTCTCCTTCAGCTCCAATCTGCAACCCCCCCTCAAATATTAGTCCCACAACACCTACTTAAGTTTAGTAAGGTTGTGATTGACACCAACAACCCGGAGAGGAAGGGAGGGGAATTCAGCTGCTGGTGGAAATTCCCCCTTGTGGTCTTCTCCCCCAGCATCCATTATGGAAACGCTTAGGCCTCGAAGAATAACTGCTCTGCTTGAAATAACATTTTCTTCAGAGGGCCAAGAATGCAACCCATTTTCCTTCGTTAAAAAGCAATAAATTGGTCACAGTCACATTAGCGGTGAGGCCCACCACGCTTGGCTCCCACGCGGACACTCCATCACTGCTTGGCATTTCCAGAGTGAAGGGTGCCGCTTTGTTCTCCAGCGTTTCACAACAGCCGGCTGCATTTCAGGGGTTAATGATGCGGTTGCTGAGGGAATACAGGTGCAACTCGATTGTGCAGGCCGTCATGCCGCATCTGACCCGTTGAGTGTAATTAAACCAGATTCACTTGGCTACAGCCTGGCATGAGCAACACTTCCTCACTTTACAAACCACAACATTCAATTATAGGAACAGAAGCAAAAGATGCATAAACATCGCATTTCCGTGCATTTCGCATTTAATTGTATTGAATTATCCAATTCAGCCAAAGATCAAAAGGTTTGGGGAGGGGAAGGTTGTTAGTTTTTGAAGCACATCTCAGATACCATTTAAAAGCTCTCTATTTGGAATAGAATAGAATAGAATAGAATAGAATAGAATAGAATAGAATAGAATAGAATAGAATAGAATAGAATAGAATAGAATAGAATAGAATAGAATAGAATAGAATAGAATAGAATAGAATAGAATAGAATAGAATAGAATAGAATAGAATAGAATAGAATAGAATAGAGTAGAGTAGGGTAGGGTAGGGTAGGGTAGGGTAGGGTAGGGTAGGGTAGGGTAGGGTAGGGTAGGGTAGGGTAGGGTAGGGTAGAGTAGAATAGAATAGAATAGAATAGAATAGAATAGAATAGAATAGAATAGAATAGAATAGAATAGAATAGAATAGAATAGAATAGAATAGAATAGAATAGAATAGAATAGAATAGAATAGAATAGAATAGAATAGAATAGCAGAATTGGAAGAGACCTTTGAGATCTTCTAGTCCAACTCCCTGCTCAGGCAGGAAACCCTGTACCATTTCAGTCAGATGGTTGTCCAATCTCTTCTTAAAAAATTCCAGTGTTGGAACATTCGCAGCTTCTGGAGACACGTTGTTCCACAAATTAATTGTTCTCTCTGTCAGGAAATTTCTCCTTAGTTCTAGGTTGGTTCTCTCCTTGATTAGTTTCCATTTGTTGCTTCTTGTCCTGCCTTCAGATGCTTTGGAGAATAGCTTGACTCCCTCTTCTTTGGGGCAGCCCCTGAGATATTGGAAGACTGCTATCATGTCACCCCTAGTCCTTCTCTTCATTAAACTAGACATACCCAATTCCAGCAACCGTTCTTCATATGTTTTAGCCTCCAATCTCCTGATCATCTTTGTTCCTCTTCTCTGGACTCTTTCTAGAGTCTCAACAACTTCTTTACATGGTGGTGACCAAAACTGGATGCAGTATTCCAAGTGTGGCCTTGGAATTGTGACAGCCTGCAGATCTCAGAAATGTGTAAACCCCAAAGAAGTGTTGAAAGAAAAATCTTCATCAGGATCCAGTCCAAGCTGGGAATAAACAAAATGGAGACTGCTTTAGAAAGAAGGTTGGACTTTATTGAATAGCAGAACCAGACAAAAGCCTGGCTGTGGGAAAGCTGACTACATGTTTCTGGGAGTGGTGGGTTTTTATACCTTCTGGGGCTCTTGAGGTTGTTTCCTATTCCTGTTTGAGGCTTTGTATTTCCTGTGTCATGTACTTTGACCTAAGTCTTCAGCATGCCCTTTTGGTATTGGTGTGTTAATTCTATTATGTCCCCAAAGGTCATGTCTTTTAGAGTTTGGATGGGGTATGTAGATTTTAGGGGTCTTTGTCTTCCTAATCTCCGCTTCTAGCTTCCTGGTCCCAACTTTCCTGAATGGATTATTAAATTTGCATTTCGAAAAGCTGGCCTCTGCCTAGTTTCTGACTGGGGCTATTAAGAAAACCGAGCTTGCTTTTCTGCCTTTAAGATCTTCCCCATTATTCCTTTGGATAAATATATTCTGCCTTTTTAATGTTTCCCAAAATATTTCTTTCTCTGGATTCTTCCCACAGAAGAATGGTGGCACTCCTGTAATTTTGCAGCCAGCTGGTCGTGGGTACATTTTTTTTCTAATGCAAAGTCATTTTTCAGGTGTCACAGAATGCAACATTAGTGCGAAAGAGGGGAAAAAAATAGAGTGGAGTATAGCTAGTCCCCGACGTAGGACCCACAACACAACCCAAAATTTCTGCTGCTAAGCAAGTCAGTGGTTAAGTGAGTTTTGCCTCATTTAACGACTTTTCTTGCCATGATTGTTAAGTGAATCACTGCAGTTGTTAAGTTAGCCATACGGTTGTGAAGTGAATCTGGCTTCCCTGTTAGCTTGTCCGAAGGTCGCAAAAAGGGATCACATGATCCTGGGACACGGCAACCATCATAAATACGTGCCAGTTGCCAAGAGTCCAGATTTTGATCAATGACTTACAACTAGTCTTTTAGTTATCAAAGTTACAACATTGAAAAAAGTGACTAGTGGCCTTTTTTCACACCTATGACCATTGCAGCATCTCCACGGTCAGGTGATCAAAATTCAGACACTTGCCAACTGACTCATATTTATGACAGCTGCAGTGTCCCGGGGTCACGTGATCCCTTTTTGTGACCTTTGGACCAGTGAAGTCCATGGGGAAGCCAGATTCACTTAACAACCGTGTTGCTAACTTAACGACTGCAGTGATTCACTTCCCAGCTGAGGCAAGAAAGGTCATAATATGGGGCAAAACTCACTTAACAAATGTCTTGCTTAGCAATGGAAATTTTGGGCTCAGTTCTGGTCGTAACCTGAGGACTACCTGTATATAATAATAATAGTAGTAGTAATGATAATTGGGGAAAAAGCAGAAACCACAGAATGTATGGAAATAGGTGATGATTCTTAGTTCTTGTGCATAGATATACCAGCCCTCCAACCATTACGTCTGCTCATTGAATCCAAAATGTCCACAATTTTTGTGACTGCCATTCAACAACTCCTGACCAAATAACAGAATGACAGAATAGCATAATGACAGAATAACAACAGAATAACTAACAGAATAACACAGAATAACACAATAACAAACAGAATACCAGAATAATAACAGAATAACAAACACAATAACAACAGAATAACACAAAATAACAGAATAACAACAGAATAACAAACAGAATAACAGAATAACAACAGAATAACAGAATAACAACAGAATAACAGAATAAAAACAGAATAACAGAATAACAAACAGAATAACAGAATAACAACAGAATAACAACAGAATAATAGAATAACGAGTTGTAAAGGGACCTTGGAGGTTATCTAGTTCAACCCCCTGCTCAGCCATCTTGCCCCTGAGATGCCCTGCAAATCCTTTGCACAAGAAGCCAGTTTCAAACTGCTCCAAAGCAAACTGCTTCCCTTTCATATTTTTCTGTCGTGCAGCAGAGGACTTAAAATAGAAAAAAAAGCAAGAAAACTATATATCTGGCTGCCTATTAATTTAAACCTCGAGCCAGGAAGAAGTCAACGAACTGTAATTTATTAGCTGTCAAGGCCTGAAAAATTCCTTTTGACACCATATTTTCAGTTATTACATGCTTTCCTGCAGGGCGACAGTGTAATTCTATAGAGAGCTTTCTCGAGAAACGTATCAAGGCAGAGGGCAGCTAGGGCCTTATTATTATCCCTCTTCCTCCCACTCCTTCTGAGTGGCTTTTGGTTGGGTCCCTATCCACCCCAGCCTGCTCCCTCTCTAGGTTCCTCAGCTGTGCGTAAAGCTAATCTGATGTAGGAGAACGAAGGGCAGAACCTGGGGGTGGAGTTAAAAGAGAGATCAGCCTACAATCCCTACGTTGCCACACGTGAACTAAGTCTAACTTCTTTTGAGTGCGGTTGATTCTTGTCTAACTCTAGCCAGGAGCTGACTGTTAGTTGAGAAGATTCCTGGGCATAGATTTTAGCAATGAATCAGTTCATTGGACCTGATCTTACATCATCCATCCATCCATCCATCCATCCATCCATCCATCCATCCATCCATCCATCCATCCATCCATCCATCCATCCATCCATCCATCCATCCATCCATCTATCTATCTATCTATCTATCTATCTATCTATCTATCTATCTATCTATCTATCTATCTATCTATCTATCTATCAGTCTATCTATCTGTCTGTCTGTCTGTCTGTCTGTCTGTCTGTCTATCTATCTATCCATCCTTCCACACATCTATCTATCTATCTATCTATCTATCTATCTATCTATCTATCTATCAATCTATCAATCTATCAATCTATCAATCTATCTATCTATCTATCTATCTATCTATCCATCCATCCATCCATCCATCCATCCATCCATTCTTTCACCACCAGCATAGATACCATTGATTATAGCAGGTTTTTCCCTTAATAGTAGGACATGTACACAAGTGCATCTTTCAACCTCAGCTTTATGGGCATCTATGGAACCTGGCAGGGGCACAATGGCTCAGTGGTTAAAGAACCTGAGCTTGTCAGATGGAAAACTGGCAGCCCAGGTTCAAGACCCGAGCACCACATGACGGGGTGAGCTCGCGTTCCTCACTCCAGCTCCTGCCCACTTAGCAGTTCGAAAGCATGCCAATGCGAGTAGATTAATAGGTACCACTTCGGTGGGAAGGTAACAGTGTTCCCTGTCCCTTGGCATATAGCCATGCTGGTCACATGACCATGGAAAGGCTCTTTGGACAATGCTGGCTCTCATGGCTAAGAAATGGAGATGAGCACCACCACTAGAGTTGGACAGATTGGACAGGGGAAACCTTTTACCTTTTCTCTATCGAACCGCAGAATAACAGAGTTGGAAGAGACCTTGGAGGTCTTCTAGTCCACCCCCTTGCTCAGGCAGGAAAACGTACACCATTTCAGTCAAATGGTTGTCCAAGCTCTTCTTGAAAACCTCCAGTGATGGAGCACCCACAGCTTTCGGAGGCAAGTTGTTCCACTGGTTAATTGCCCTCGCTGTTAAGAAGTTTCTCCTTAAGGCCAAGTTGCTTCTCTCTTTGATTAGTTTTCATCCATTGTTTCTTGTCTTGCCTTTTGGTTCTTTGGAAAATAAGTTGACCCCACTCTTTTTGTGGCAGCCTCTCAAATACTGGAATACTGCTATCATGTCACCCCAAGCTGGTACATGTATACAGTACATGTGTACATTAGTGAAGGACCAAGGGAGACATGATAGCAGTGTTCCAAAATTTGAGGGGTTGTCACAGAGAGGAGGGAAGCCAACCTATTTTCCAAAGCACCTGAAGGCCAGACAAGGAATAATGGATGGAAACGGATCAAGGAGAGACTCAACCTAGAAATAAGGAGAAATCTTTTGACAGTGAGAACAATCAACCAGTGGAACAGTTTGCTTTCAGATGTTGTGGGTGCTTCATCAACTGAAGCTTTCAAGAAGAGACTGGACAACCATCTGATATAGGGTCTCCTGCTTAAGCAAGGGGTTGGACTAAATGACCCATAAGGTCCCTTCCAACTCTGTCATTCTATTCTATTCTGTCTATACTTCTGCAGCATTTCAATGTGAAAAGCTTTGTGCGCATGCAAGATTCAGCCTTCAGGGATGTTTTGGGGGTTTTTTTGAGAAATAAACCATCCTAAGCCCAATCCACTAGCAAGTTTTCTCCTCTTTACAACTGCCTGCACATTCAGAAAGATATTCCCTTGGGGGTCAGTGGGACCGCTTCCTAAATAAGTGTGAAATAGGACTCTCGCTGCTTTGAGATATATGGCAATGAGAAATAATATGAAAATTGGTAAGTGTTCAGATGGATATCAAATGAAAGCTATGCATTTAGCCCTGCGCTTGTCAAAGATGGCAGGAAGCGTTTGTAGACAAAAATGACCATGTGAGAACAGAGTTCAATAAAGCCGGCCAGGGTTAATTAGTTCTTTGGTCCAACTAGTTAAACACTGTAAACTTTGTCGTGTGTCAGGCACAATTCTGCTTGGAGTCGTCTGGGGAAGGGCAATGAAAGTGAGACTTTTCACACCAAGAAAAATATTTGTACTACAGAGGTGCGATTGCTCCCCAGCATTTAATATTGGTTGGGTTCACACAACACACTGACCTTACTGAATTAATCCATTTTCTGGATTTGAACTTATCAAATGGTGTTGGATTCATACAACATGCTCACTGAAATTAAAACCCATCAAATGTAATGTGCTGCGCATAAGCATACACAGCAGCTAAGTATTTGATGGATCTTGATCTTGTTGACGTATGTTGTGGGAACCCTAGTATAGAGTAGAGTAGAGTAGAGTAGAGTAGAGTAGAGTAGAGTAGAGTAGAGTAGGGTAGGGTAAGGTAGGGCAGGCATAAGAATAGAATGAAATTAGACTAACTAGACTAGACTAGAGACTAGAGACTAGAGACTAGAGACTAGAGACTAGAGACTAGAGACTAGAGACTAGAGACTAGAGACTAGAGACTAGAGACTAGAGACTAGAGACTAGAACAGAACAGAACAGAACAGAACAGAACAGAACAGAACAGAACAGAACAGAACAGAATAGAATAGAATAGAATAGAATAGAATAGAATAGAATAGAATAGAATTCTTTATTGGCCAAGTGTGATTGGACACACAAGGAATTTGTCTCCAGTTCATAATATGCAACACTTAGCTATAGTTGTAGGACACTAAATAAGCAATCAACATAAATCATACTAGGATACTAAATAAAATAATTAATATAAATCATAAGATTACCATAGCTAGATTGACATCCTGAAGACCTGTTGCCAACTGATATAATCCAGATTTTTCTGAAGACAGACCCTTCAGTTGGGCTAGTCTACATTATAGCCTTCAACCATCAATTAAGTTAGGACCACAAAGATGGAAGCTACCTGGAAAGTGATGAAAGGGAGCAGGTGATGAAGGTAGGGCTGAGTTTGATAGGTTGATGAGTTGGCTTGTGAGTTGATAAGTTTCCCACACCACTTCCAGGAAGTTCAGCCACTTGCAACCTAGGATTATTTTCACATGGACCTCAGATCCACACAGTAGACCAGGGTGTCTTCAGACGTGGCCCTTTTATGACTCGTGGACTTCAACTCCCAGAATTCCTCAGCCAGCATGCCTGGCTGAGGAATTCTTGGAGTTGGAGTCCACGAGTCATAAAAGGGCCGAGTTTGAAGACCCCTGCAGTAGACCTTCTGACAAGCAAAGTCAATGGGGAAAGCAGATTCACTTAACAACCATCTTACTAATTTCACAATCGCAGTGATGCGCTTAACAACAGTGACAAGCAAGCTTGTGAAATGGGACAAAATTCACTTAACTGCCTCACTTAGCTACAGAAATTGTGGGCTCGGTTCTGGCTGCAATGCCAGGACCACCTAGGTTATTTAGGGACTTCTTTCCAAACTTTTATTCAGGTGTTGAAGGAAAAGTCTTCATCATGGTTCAGTCCAAGCCAAGAATAAACAACATGGCGCCTGCTTTAGAAAGAAGGTTGCAGTTTATTGAAGAGGAGAGCCAGACAGGAAGAAACGAGAGAGAGCACATGTAGGGAGTGGGTTTTTATACCTTCTGGAGCCTTTTGTTTGGAGTTATTTCCTGTTCCTGTTTGAGGCTTTGTATTTCCTGTGTCATGTATTCTGACTTGAGTCTGAGTGTGCCCCTTTGGCATCTGCGGGTTTATTTATTTATTTTTTATTTTAATTCCATTTATATCCCGCCCTTCTCTGAAGACTCAGGGCGGCTTACAAACTTAGCAGTAGCCTTCATTCTATGTATATGCCTGCTTATTAGGGCTTTCACACACACCCCAAGCGGCATTATTACAAAGTCAGCTTAATTGCCCCCAACAATCTGGGTCCTCATTTTACCTACCTTGGAAGGATGGAAGGCTGAGTCAACCTTGAGCCTGGTGGGATGCGAACCTGCACTAATTGCAGGCAGCTGGTGTTACTTAAGGAGGCATTAGCCCACTGCTCCACCAAGGCTCAAGGGTTAATCCTATTATGTCCTGTCTTAAGAGTTTGGGTGGGGTATGTAGATTTTAGGTGTCTTTGTCTTCTTAATCTTCTAGCTTCAACCTTCCTGAATGGTTTACATCTGCATTTCTACAGAGCTGGTTTCTGCTTGGGGGACGGAGACTTGGGGCTATTAAGAAAACTGGGCGTGTTTTTCTGCCCCTTTAAGATCCTTTGAGAAAATATATTTTTCTGCCCTTTTAATATTTCCTTCTCTGGGGGGGGGAGGCTGACTTCCCACACAGGTGTGCATGCAATCCTTCCATAATTTTAGTTGGCTTCCTTTCTCCCCCCTCCCCCCTCCACTCCCCTCTTCCTTTTGCACCTTGATTTGATTTCTTGCTTACAGACCGTAAGCCTGTTTATTATTCAAACTCCAGTTTTGGAATGCATTGGGTGAACTGCAATTCAAATATTAGATTTGATTCTCAGATCCCAGGCTGAGCTCCTGTGGATTTCATCCACCTTCCCCCGATCAAGCTTCAACTGTGGGGCTTTGAACTTTTTTTTTTCCCCCAAAGTATAAAGAACATGTTCATGCTGCTATCTGATAAATGGCGTAATCATCCTCAGTGCAAAAACGAATTGCAACAGCTGCGATGGCAAGATGAGGCTATTAAGGTTAGTAAGCAGAACCCAAACATTAATATGTCCTCATCCTGCCATCGCAGCTGTTGCAATTCTTTCTTTTTTTTTTTTTGCATTTGCATGAAATTGGAATCAGAGAAGGAAAGCCAGAAGTTTAAGTTTAAGTTTATTGAATTTATATACCGCCCTTTTCCCGTAGGACTCAAGGAGGTTTACAAGGTATTTATAAACCTCAATACAATACAAAAGTTAAAAACAATTAAAAATAATTAAATTCGATCCCTGAAATAAAAATATAAAACCCCCAATTAAAAACTCTCAGCCTGGGCCAGAAAGCTCGAAGAGCCAGGTCTTCAGGTCCCGGCGGATTGAACGAAGGTCGGGGGCAGTCCTGAGCTCTACGGGCAGCTGGTTCCAAAGGGCAGGCGCACCCACTGAGAAGGCCCTCCCCCTGGGTATTGTCCGCCAGCAGTCTTTTACCGGTGGCAGCCTGAGAAGGCCCTCCCTGTGGGAGCGCACAGGACAAAGGGAACTTGATGCCGGCAGCAGGTGTTCCCTCAAATATCCCGGACCCAAGCCATACAATCCTAGCCCCTTCTTAGTAGCCACGCTTGGAATACTGCATCCAGTTTTGGTCACCATGATGTAAAAAAAGATGTTGAGACTCTAGAAAGAGTGCAGAGAAGAACAACAAAGATGATTGGGGGACTGGAGGCGAAAACATCTAAGGAACGGTTGCTGGAATTGGGTATGTCTAGTTTAATGAAGAGAAGGGCGAGGGCACGATAGCAATATTCCAATATCTCAGGGATTTCCACAAAGAAGAGGGGGTCAAAACATTTCCAAAGGATCTGATGGCAGGACAAGAAGGAATGGATGGAAGCTAATCAAGGAGAGAAGCAACCCAGAACTACTGTAAGGAAAAACTTCCTGACAGTTACAACAATTAATCTGTGGAACGACTTGCCTTCAGAAGTTGTGGGTGCTCCATCACTGGAGGTTTTCAAGAAGAGATCAGACAACCATTTGTACAGAATGATATAGGGTTTGTTGCTTGAGCAGGGGGTTGGACTAGAAGACCTTCAAGGCATCAGAAGGCAAGGCAAGACAAGAAACAATGAATGGACAGAATCAAGGAGAAAAGCAACCTAGAACTAAGGAGGAATTTCCTGACAATGAGAACAATCAACCAGTGGAACAACTTGCCTTCAGAAGTTGTGGGTGCTCCATCGCTGGACATTTCTAAGTAGAGATTGGGCAACCACTTGTCTTGGGGCTTGGACTAGAAGATCCCTTCCAACTCTATTCTTCTAAAGTATGTTCTATGTTGGTTAAGGAGAATGAGGATGTGGGTCCAACAGTGCAAGAGTACGGATGACTTGTTTAGTGACTGTTCAAAGTTACAAAGGTACTGAAAAAAGTGACCTATGACCATTTTTCACACAGAGATTTTGGGCTTCATCGCGGTCGTAAGTCAAGGACTACCTGTAGCAGATGCAACAGCCAGACATGGAGCCGAGAAAAGGGGTAAAACTTGGTTAGATAATCATTAACTTCCTTGCCTTCCCCTGAGGATGGGAAGGACATTTGTCTTCTGCAGAAACACAATAAAATGTGCAGACTTTTCTTTTAATCCTAATTAAACTAACAGGATAAAAGATTCAGTTAACAGAAAAGGATTCAACAAGTGGCAGCTTATTTTGCACTATTTATGGTAGTTGCCAAACGCTGCACTTCTTGAGAGAGGAGGGTTTTTTTAATGCCTTGGGCATTTTTCATGGTACAGAGTTTTTATTAGGTCTTTTTTTAATGACTATTTTTTACGGGGTGGGCTTCAGAGGGGAATTGGGACAGTGGGATACTCAAAACCATGGAACGTCCTCTGGATATAGCTCAGGGACATAGAATATAGAATCAAAGGGCTGAAAGGGACCTTGAAGGTCTTCTAGTCTCAACCCCTATTCAAGACAGGAGACCTTATACCATCCTGGTCAAATGGTTGTCCAATCTCAAGGAATGGAGCACCCACAACTCTGCGAAGCAAGCTATTAATTGTTGTCATTGTCAGGAAATTTCCCCTTAATTCCAGGTTGGATCTGCTTCTGGATGAGCTTCCATCCATTGCTTCTTGTCCTGCTCTCAGATGCTTTGGAGAGTAGAGTAGAGTAGAGTAGAGTAGAGTAGAGTAGAGTAGAGTAGAGTAGAATAGAATAGAATAGAATAGAATAGAATAGAATAGAATAGAATAGAATAGAATAGAATAGAATAGAATAGAATAGAATAGAATAGAATAGAATAGAATAGAATAGAATAGAATAGAATAGAATAGAATAGAATAGAATAGAATAGAATAGAATAGAATAGAATAGAGAATTGGAAGGGACATTGAAGGTCTTCTATAGAATAGAATAGAATAGAATAGAATAGAATAGAATAGAATAGAATAGAATAGAATAGAATAGAATAGAATAGAATAGAATAGAATAGAATAGAATAGAATAGAATAGAATAGAATAGAATAGAGAATTGGAAGGGACATTGGAGGTCTTCTAGTCAAGCCCCCTGCAATAGAATAGAATAGAATAGAATAGAATAGAATAGAATAGAATAGAATAGAATAGAATAGAATAGAATAGAATAGAATAGAATAGAATAGAATAGAATAGAATAGAATAGAATAGAATAGAGAATTGGAAGGGACATTGAAGGTCTTCTATAGAATAGAATAGAATAGAATAGAATAGAATAGAATAGAATAGAATAGAATAGAATAGAATAGAATAGAATAGAATAGAATAGAATAGAATAGAATAGAACAGAACAGAACAGAACAGAACAGAACAGAATAGAATAGAATAGAGAATTGGAAGGGACATTGAAGGTCTTCTATAGAATAGAATAGAATAGAATAGAATAGAATAGAATAGAATAGAATAGAATAGAATAGAATAGAATAGAATAGAATAGAATAGAATAGAATAGAATAGAATAGAATAGAATAGAATAGAATAGAATAGAGCAGAGCAGAGCAGAGCAGAGCAGAGCAGAGCAGAGCAGAGTAGAATAAGCAATAGGATGTAGAACAGGACAGGACAGGACAGAACAGAATAGAATAGAAGCTGGAAGGGACCTTGGAGGTCTTCTAGCCCAGCCCCCTGCTCAAGAATAATGTACAGACCTCCCCCACCCCAAGAATGAGCCAACCTCGCTCTTCTTTGTTCCATCCCTTCAAATATTGAAAGATGCTATCATGTCTCCCCAAGCCTTCTCGTCATTAGGCTAGACACACCTAGCGCCCCCAACCATTCATCATATGGTTTAGCTTCCAGTCCCTTTATCATCTTGGTTGCCTTTCTGTGCGCTTTTTCCAGAGTCTTGGCATCTTTTTTGATATTGTGGTAATCAGAACGTGAGGCAACATTCCAAGGGTGGCCTCACACTAATCTGGTGTAAAGAGGTACTGACCCTTCTCGTGATCTTGATGCTCTCTCTCTCTCTCTCTCTCTCTCTCTCTCTCTCTCTCTCTCTCTCTCTCTGTTGATGCAGCCTAGGACTGCATGGGCTTTTTTTGCCTCTGCAGCACATTGCTTGGCAGAGGACTCAAGATGAGAACAGAAACCTCAGACTATTTCTGCGTTGTCCTAAATGATAGCAGAGATTTCCAAATGGACTGGGAAGATTGTTGAATTTAAAGGACAAGTTTCTGAATCAGAGGTTGGAAAGGGTTGGTGAAGGAAAGAAGGAAAAAAGGAAACAGAAGAGAGAAGAAAGAAAAGAAAAGAAAAGGAAAGAAAAGGAAAGAAAAGGAAAGAAAAGGAAAGAAAGAAAGAAAGAAAGAAAGAAAGAAAGAAAGAAAGAAAGAAAGAAAGAAAGAAAGAAAGAAAGAAAGAAAGAAAGAAAGAAAGAAAGAGGGAGGGAGGGAGGGAGGGAGGAAGGGCTGATGAATGAAAGAAGAAAAAGAAACAGAAGAAGAGAGAGAGAGAGAGAGAGAGAGAGAGAGAGAGAGAGAGAGAGAGAAAGAAAGAAAGAAAGAAAGAAAGAAAGAAAGAAAGAAAGAAAGAAAGAAAGAAAGAAAGAAAGAAAGAAAGAAAGAAAGAAGGAAGGAAGGAAGGAAGGAAGGAAGGAAGGAAGGAAGGAAGGAAGGAAGGAAGGAAGGAAGGAAGGAAGGAACAAAGGAAGGAACAAAGGAAGGAAGGAAGGAAGGAAGGAAGGAAAGAAAGAAAGAAAAAGGGTGGGAGGGAAGGAAGGAAGGAAGGAGAGACAGGAGGGGAAGGAATTAGCTGAGAAAAGAAATGTAGAAATCTGGGGGGGAAATGTGGATGAATTTTTATGCAATCAGAAAGCTGTAATAATGCTAATAAAGGAACACATTCAGACATCAGGAGAACAAGCCCTTGCAATGCCAGAATTTAAATCAGGGCCGGGCCTTTCGTTCTCATCCCCTTTCTTCAAAAGGAGAAAATGGAATTTTCTAAGCGCAGGAAAGGAGGAATTAACAATTGGCAGCTTTTTCGACCTTTTGTCTTTCGGCAAATCCCATTTAATCACTGCCTTTAATATTAAGAGGGCTCTGGGCTGAGCTGGGCTGTCTCCGATGGAGAGGGTAGACCCGTCACTGGCAACTTCCAGGAAGTGTTTCAATTACCTCCACCGCAAGCTTTGCAAACCAAGTTTAATTTGATCTGAACTCTTGTCACCAAAGTGAGTGACTAAAAGACAAGGGGGGGGGGGGAACCACAGACTTTCCTCCTAGTCTTCTTTTCCTTTTAATCTTGCTTCGTCTCCAGACCTGTTCACGGAGTCCCAAGAGAGATCTCACAGTATATTAATGCCACAGCCTTTTTAGGTTCCTGGATGAGATTTCCCCGTTTCTGTTTCTCCGAGCGCCTCTGGGTCACCGGTCGAAAGGAGTCGAGAGGCTGAAACGCATTTCCTTGATGTCCCCGGCTGGGTTGCCAAACATCCCGATGGGGGAGGTCAAGCAGCACTGAAGTGTTGAAGGGAAAGTCTTCATCGTAGTTTAGTCCAAGCCGGGACTAAACAACATGGCGACTGATTTAGAAAGAAGGTTGCAGTTTATTGAAGAGGAGAGCCAGACAGGAAGATGGCTCTGGCAGAAAAGAGAGCAAGCACATGTAGGGAGTGGGGTTTTATACCCTCCGGGGCTCTTGAAGTCGTTTCCCGTTCCTGTTTGAGGCTCTGTATTTCCTGTGTCATGTATTTTGACCTGGGTCCCTTTGGCACCTGTGGGTTAATCCTATTACGTCCTGTCTTAGAGTTTCGGTGGGGTATGTAGATTTTAGGTGGTTTTTGTCTTCATAAGCTTCTAGCTGGAGGGCTCCAAATTTCCTGAATGGATTATCACATCTGCGTTTCCACAGAGCTGGTTTCTGCTTGGGGGAGGGAGACTTGGGGCTAACTGGGCATGCTTTTCTGCCTCTCTAAGAACCTTTGAGAAAGTATATTTTTCTGTCCTTATAATATTATTTCCTTCTCTGGGGGTGGGGGTGGGGGGTGGGGCTGACTTCCCACTGGAGATTTGCTCTGAGCAAATGCCAGCATTTCATCGGGCCCAAACTCAGCCAAACGTGAGCCTCACAGCAGTACCAGCTGTGCCGTGTATGAGGACCACATGAATCATTCACTTTGTCTTAAGTTGTACTTCAGTCTTTCTTGTTGATATATAAAGGTATTACATGTCTTTGCATCTTTGCATCTTTATATCTATATCTATCTCTCCCTCTATCTTTATCTCTATCTAGTCATCCCTATCTCTATTTTTTTATCTCTCTCTCCATCTCCATCTCTATCTGTGTCTATCTACCTAAACCTAGCTAGATAGCTCTACCTCTCTCCTTCTCCCTCTATCTATCTCTATCTCTTTCTCTTCTGTCTCTCTCTCCCTATTTCTATCTCTCTCTCTACCTTGATCTGTCTATCTATATCTACAGTATTTCTATCTATCTATCTATCTATCTATCTATCTATCTATCTATCTATCTATCTATCATCTATCTGTCTGTCTCTGTCTCTGTCTGTCTGTCTGTCTATCTATCTATCTATCTGTCTGTCTCTCTCTGTGTGTCTGTCTGTCTGTCTGTCTGTCTATCTATCTATCTATCTATCTATCTATCTATCTATCTATCTATCTCTATCTCTATCTCTGTCTTATCTGTCTCTCTCTCTCCCTATTTCTATCTCTATACCTCTGTCTATCTACATCTATTTCTATCTCTATCTCTATCTCTCTGTCTCTCTCTCTCTATCTATCTATATCTCTACTTCTGTCTATATCTCTTTCTCTTATCTGTCTCTCCCAATTTCTACCTCTATCTGTCAGTCTATCTATATCTATTTCTATCTCTATTTCTCTATCTATCTATCTATCTATCTATCTATCTATCTATCTATCTATCTATCTATCTATCATCTATCTATCTATCTATCTATCTATCTATCTATCTATCTATCTATCTATCTATCTATATCTTTCTCTTATCTGTCTCTCTCTCTCCCTATCTCTATCTCTGTCTACCTCTATCTGTCTGTCTATCTATCTATTTCAATCTCTATCTATGTCTGTCTCTCTGTCTATCTCTCTATCCCCCCCCCTCTCTATCTCTATCTGTAAAAAAAATGCCCACTGGTGGATTGATTCTGCTGAAATCCTCTTGACGTTTCCTCTTTATGCTCAGCTTTTACAATCCTTGGTTTTACAAACAGTGAGAACAATTAACCAGTGGAACAACTGAAGCGGTGAATGCTCCAACACTGGAGGTTTTTAAGAAGAGACTGGCCAGCCATTTGTCTGAAATGGTATAGGGTCTCCTGCTTGAGCAAAGGGTTGGACTAGATGACCTCCCAGGTCTTCTTCTCACTTGTGGTGCCTCAGGATAAGACAAGCGAAAAAGTACAAGACATTCCTGGAGTAAAACGCTTGCTTGCAACTTGTTGCAGATCCTGTTGGAAGCCCTGATGGCAAAATAGAGTTAAATAAAACCTCATGCTTTAAGGAGAAAGCGGGGGTGGGGGGGGAGAGAAATACATTTCTTTGCTAATTTCGAGCTGCATCGAATCTTGGTTAAGTTTGTTGAATGACTGGGATGGGCTGGATTGCAAAGGGCTAAAGGGCAGGAGAAGGTCCCTGCTGATAGAAGTGGAATACAGGTAATCCTCAACTTACAGCAGTTCATTTAGCGACCGTTAAAAAGTTACAACGGCGCCGAAAAAGTGACTGATGACCGTTTTCCACACTGAACAACCGTTGCAGCATCCCGGTGGTCACGTGATCAAAATTGAGAGGCTTGGCAACTGACTCGTATTTATGACGGTTGCCGTGTCCCGGGGTCACGCGATCTCCTTTTGCGACCTTCTGACAAGCAAAGTCAAAGGGGGAAGCCGGATCCACTTAACAACCACGTGACTAACTTATCCACCATAGTGATTCACTTAACAACGGTGGCAAGAAAGGTCACAAAAGGGGGCAAAAGTCCCTGGACAACGCTTTCGCTTAGCGACAGAGATGTTGGGCTCAGTGGCGGTCATAAGTCGAGGACTACCCGCATTGGGCATTGTGAGAGCCTGCACACAGCATTTTCTCGCAATCAGTTGTGAGGAAGGGGTCGTTTTATTTTTTATTTTTAAGGGGTTTGCTGCCTTCTGGGGTTTGGATTTGTTTGGAAATGCAGACCACACTGGCAAAATAGGCCAGGGAATTGTGGCTTTTGCTGAAGATGAATGTAGCCTTTGTGGCATTCCAGGGGAAAAAAGGCAAACCAAGATGAATAAATCATGATTAAATTAGAATCTAAGGGTTCATAAAGACAAGCAAAGCTTTCTTTTGTCCTTTATTTATGATTATCCTTCCTTCCTCCCTCCCTCCCTTCCTTTCTTCCTTCTCTCCCTCCTTTTGCTTTCCTTACTTCTTTTTCCTTCCTTCCTTCCATTTTTCCTTCCCTCCTTCCCTCCTCCTTTATTCTCTCCCTCCTTCTCCATCCACTTCCTTCCTCCCTCCCTCCCTCCTTCTCTCCCCCCTTTCCCTTCCCTTCCCTTCCTTCTTTCTCTCCCTCCATTTCCTTCCTTCCATTTTTCCTTCCCTACTCCCTTCTTTATTCTCTCCCTCCTTCTCCATCCACTTCCTTCCTCCCTCCCTCCTTCTCTCCCTCCTTTCCCTTCCCTTCCCTTCCTTCTTTCTCTCCCTCCTTTTCCTTCCTTCTATTTTTCCTTCCCTCCTTCCCTCCTCCTTTATACTCTCCCTCCTTCTCCATCCACTTCCTTCCTTCCTTCCTGCCTCCCTCCCTCCCTCCTTCTTTCCCTCCCTTCCCTTCCCTTCCCTTCCTTCTTTCTCTCCCTCCTTTTCCTTCCTTCCTTTTTTCCTTTCCTCCCTCCCTCCCAGCTCCCTTCTTTTCTCTCTCCCCCTGTTTCTCCAATCTCCATCCCCTCCCTCCCTCCACCCCTCTTTTTAATTACTCTACGAAATATTTTATTTCCCTCTTCGTTCTTCCCCTTGCTTTTACCTGCCTATCAGAAAAGCTGACACTCATTTAGGTGATAAAGGCAAGGCAGGTGACAAGTCCACAGCCGCCACTTCTGCCCAGTGCTTAGGGCAGAGTCCTGCTTGTCACTGGCCCAGTTGGATCACCCGGGTCCTCCGTCTTCCTCACCCCCTGCCTTGTTAATTGACAATTCTCACTTCCTGGGCCAGCCACACACCAGCCACACCTTTTCCCTTTATTATCTTTCTCCCTCGTTCTCCCCGCCGCCACTCGTCTGACAACCCGGCAGCCTCACAAGTTCTCATCAAAACAGGTTATTTTAAATATAAATAGAACGAGGAATAATTTAACCCCTGTTTGCACCAGGGAAGGTGTTGGGACTTCCTATAAACACCAGGAGGGAGGCTTAAAAACACTGCATATTTGAACTGACAAGTCTTATGAAAAGAAAAAAAATGGGGGGGGACCACCATTTGGCTAGCAACAGGGCCTGGGTGCTCTGCAGCGAGGATGCGCATTGGAGCAGACGAGGTTGGCTTCCCAGCTGGGGCAGCTCAAAAGCAGGGACCAGTGTACCCCCAGTTTAGTACTCAACACTCAGGTAGGAAACTGGTCTTTACCTGGGTGGAAACGGGGCTGGTGGAGGTAGAAACAAAGACAAAACATCAGCCCAGTATGGAGCTGGAGAAAGTGGGGATGGAGCTGGGGAAGAGATAATAGATATATAACACAAAGGCCTCTCCTTTCCAGCACGACTGAGGCTACCCAGTTGGGTCATGAAGCATCTGCAGGAAAACCAGCAAGGTCAGAGATCATCCAGGACCTCCCTTCTCCTCCTCCTCCTGCCTCTCCTCTCCTCTCCACAAAACTTGGTCCCTTCTAGCACTTGATGGTGTTCCCTAGTTGGGTCGTGAAAAGCTGCAAGAAAAGCACCCAGGCCAGAGAGCACCAAGGATCCCACAAATCTCCTCCTCCTCCTCCTCCTCCTCCTCCTCCTCCTCCTCCTCCTCCTCCTCCTCCTCCTCCTCCTCCTCTCCACAAACCCCATTCCCTTCTAGCACTAATTGGGTCATGAAACGTCTGTAAGAAAACAAACCAAGCTTAGAGAGCACCAAGGACCACACAGTCCTCTTCCTCCTCCTCTTCCGAAACCTCTCTCCATTCTAGCACTGATGACGTTCCCTAGTTGGGTCGTGAAAATCTGCAAGAAAAGCACCCAGGTCAGAGACAACCAAGGACCCTGTCAGAATCCATTTATATCACATTCATAAATGTATGTTTAAAACATTATTTCCCCCCCCCACGGATTCTGCCATCTCCCGAGGAAGGAGGAGCGGATGTGGATTCAGCCTGCCTTAGGTTATTTCAAAGACCAAGGGAAACCTTTTGAACTGGGGGAACAAAGGGGAGGATTAGGGAAGGAGGCATCTGGCCTGTGTCTCCATTTGAATCTGTAAAGGAAGAAGGCAATAACCGTAAAGATCCAAAGTTCCCTTTTCCCCACAAAAGGGATGACACGAAGTAAATGATGGGGGGCTGACCAAATGGGGTTGAGGGAAGGGGGGGGGATTGAACCGGGAACTCTTTATAAAGTTTCAATCTGTAAAACAATACCAGGTCCTGTCTTGTATTTCCACAACCAAACATGTCCTAGTAAAAATTCCTTTTGGACTAGAACTGACTCCAAAAGTTTTCATTTTCCTAAGACGTGGATTGGGGTGGATCCTGACAGACCCCCCACAATCTCCTCTTCCTCCTCCTCTTCCTCCTCCTTCTCACAAACCCCTCTCCCTTCTCGCACTAACGAGGCGACCTAGCTGGGTAACAAAACATCTGCCAGAAAACAATCATGCTCAGAGATCACTAAGGACCCCTCATATTCCACCATACACACAGAGACACACACCGTGCCCTGTTGGGATGCCTGCCCCCCCCCCATGGTAGAATCTGAACAAACATTGATTTGTGCATCCTTGCCATACGCCTTGTAGCTCGGAGACCCCACCACCTGCCTTTCCTCAGAAAAAAAAAATTTAAAGTCAGATTAAGCCGCCTCTCCTGCAGGTTGCATTTCTTGGCCCGCTTCCTTCTGAAGGAAGCCAACAGAATCTGTTTATTTATTGACAAGGATTTATTCAAATTGGTGACATCTGTTCTGTAAATGTCTCGGGGCGGGGAGGGGGAGGAGGAGAGAAGAACCGCACGCAAACATTTTCAGAGTGTTTAATGAACTCTAAATGAAGAAATTTATGCATTAGGGTAAAAAAAAAGCTTATATGCATTGTGAAGGGTTATTTATCTTTTTAAAGTGTCTACGGCCATGATGCATATCCTGGAACTAATTTGAGACTGAACGTTGAGTTTCCTCTGATCCAGCGGCCTCATTTTCCCTGATGTAGGACCTGTGCCGGATACAGGCGGTCCTCAAATTACAACGGTTCATTTAGTGACCATTCAAAGTTACAACAGCCCGGGGGGGGGGGAAGAAAGGGACTTGTGAGCACTTTTCACACTCTTGGACCCTTGGTAACAACTGACTCATACTTATGACAGTCACACTGTCCTGTGGTCAGGTGAATCCCATTTTGCCACCTCTTGACAAGGAAAATCCATGGGGAAGCCAGATTCGCTTAACAACCGTGTTACTAACTTAACAACTGCAGTGACTCACTTAACAACTGTGGCAAGAAAGGTCGTGAAAACAAGGCAAAACCCACTTAACAATTGTCTCACTCAACAACAGAAACTCTGGGCTAAATTGTGGTGATAAGTCGAGGACAACCTGAGTAAACCTTTCCTTGCAATTCACAATTTAGGTCAGGGGTCTTCAAACTTGGCCCTTTTATGAATTGTGGACTTCAACTCCCAGAATTCCTCAGCCAGCATGCCTGGCTGAGGAATTCTGGGAGTTGAAGTCCACAAGTCATAAAGAGGCCACAGTTCTCCATGCTGGCTGAGGAATTCTGGGAGTTGAAGTCCACAAGTCATAAAAGGGCCAAGTTTGAAGACCCCTGATTTAGGTGCTGCAAGAGACAATCATAAAATGGGATGTCATTTAGCAATAAGAGATTTCCATTGGCCGAGGCCTAAGAGTGAGCCCCATAGATTGAGCCAACCTAGAAAACGGATATCAGTTATGGAATATATTTGGAGTCCTACAGATCCTCAAGATACAGACCGTCCTTGACTTACAACCACAATCGACCTTGGAATTTCTGTCATTAAGCCAGATGGGTGCTAAGCATCGGTTTGAAACAAGAAGGGAGGGCAGCAAATAAATTTCAGAATAAATAAGTGGATTTTGCCCCATTTTACCATCGTTGTTGCAGCAGTGGTTAAATGAATCACTGCAGCTGTTCAACTAGTAACATGGATGTTAAGTAAATCTGGCTTCCCCATTGACTTTGCTTGTCAGAAGGTCGCAAAAGGGGAATCACATGACCCCTGGGACACTGCAACCGTTATAAGTACGAGTCAGTTGCCAAGCGCCCAAATTTTGATCACGTGACCCTGGAGATGCTGCAACGGTCGTAACTGTCATGGTCATAAGTCCCCTTTCTCAGTGCCATTGTAACTTTGAATGGTTACTAAATGAACTGTTGTAAGTCGAGGACCTACCTGTAGGTTCTGTTGGCTAAGCTTATTTCATTTCCCCATCTATGGGATGTTGCCTTCATCGATCTGTGCTTGAAGGAGGCCTCAGTCTTTGAATCTCATCTTCCTCTTTTTTTCTCCTTCCTTCTGAAATGTGGTAAGCATCTCTTAATTTTGTTCCAGAAGACAGAAAACTCTTCGTGGGCATGCTCAACAAACAACAGTCAGAAGATGACGTGCGCAGGTTATTCGAAGCCTTCGGGAACATTGAGGAATGCACGATCCTTCGAGGACCAGATGGAAACAGCAAAGGTAAAGAGGTGACCATAACTGATTAGCCAAGCCAGGAGAGATCTTGGACCTAAGGAAATCTGGATGGTCCTTAAGCTCCTTCAGGAGATCTGGACAGTCAGGGATTGAGAAGACTTTCCACCATCACCCAAAGATGCTTTGAAGCCTTCTTCAGTGTTGGGATTCAGCCGGTTCGCACTGGTTCGGGAGAACCGGTAGCTAATTTTTGTTGAGTTTAGCAAACCAGCTGAAGCTCTAACCCTTTTTTGCATGGCCCAGAACAGCCCTCCAGAAGTGCGTGGATGCCGCTTCCGGAAGTCCATTCTGGGCCTCGGAGGCCCGAAGAAGGCCTCCCAGGCCCAGAATGGCCCTCCGGAAGTGCATGGATGCCACTTTCAGAAGTCCATTCTGGGCCTCAGAGGCCCGAAGAAGGCCTCCCAGGCCCAGAACGGCACTCCGGAAGTGCGTGGATGCCACTTCCGGAAGTCCGTTTTGAGCCTTGGAGCCCCAGATGAGGCCTCCCAGGCTCAGAACAGCCCGGTGTAACTGCATGCGCACTTATGGAAGTCCATTCTGGGCCTCGGGGGGAAAAAAGGTCAATCAACCAATTCCAACTTCTCATGGGGGGAAAAAATTCGCAAAGTTGGAATTGATTGATTGACCTTTCTCCCCCACCCCCCAAAAAAACACCTTCCTTTGTTTCCCTGCACACGGTGGCAGAGGATCGCGAAGAAGAAATGGCACGGGATTGGGTGTCAGGTAAGGAAAGAAAGGCAATTCCTGGGGGAAGCGAGGATTTGTTTCCTTACCCGCCCCACTTGTTCTGAGGCCGCTTTCCTCTGAGCCATGTTGCTCTTGACAATGGCCCAACCTCCGACCCCCACACACTTCAGTACCTTCCCTCCCCGAGCCTCCGGCGCTGCACCTGCCGCTTTGGTGGCTCTGTAGACAGAGCTGTGAAGTCCTCTTCTCTGACAGAGAAGAGAATGGGCAGATGAAGGGGGAATGTGCCCCACTTATTCCACAGCCACTTTTGGCCAAGCCGCGTTGCAGCCGCATTGGGCGTGATGCACAAGGTGGCAAACAGCCGCATCGTGCCGAAACTGGCCGTTTGCTGCCTCCTGCCCAATGCTGCGGAACAAGCTGGGCAGTGGTAGGGAATCGATCTAATGGCACATGGCTCAGAAGGGGAGAGGATCTGCCAGGCCTCAGGGTAGCGGCATTGGGTGCAACGTGCAAGGCGACAAACAGCCATGTCGCGCCGAAAATGGCCATTTGCTGCCTCCTGCCCAATGCCGCTACCATGAGGCCGCAGAACAAGCCGGGCAGCAGTAAGGACCCAGTATACTGGTACCGTGGGTCAGATCCCCCCTCCCCCATCAGCTTCGCCTCATCACATGCAGGCCGCCCATGCAAGCCTTTAAGTAGGGCTCACTTTCAGGGGGAAGGACTTATATTAAGCCCACCCCCAAAAAAATCAGCTGGGGATTACTTTCGGGGGCTGGTTTACTTTCAGAGAAACACAGTATTTGTAGGATGCTACAGAAATGGGAACTGAGGGGTCCTTGGTGCTCTCTGTGTAATTGTTTTCTTGCAGACGTTTCATGACCCACTTTGGTAACATCATCAGTGCTAGTAAAGAGTGAGGTTTGCTCTCTTGTTTATATTCTAGTGGCTTGCCCCATCAATGTTGGAGGAAGTGGTTTCAGAGGTTCTTAGTATGAGCGATGAAATGTCTGCAAGAAAACAGCCAAGCTCGGGCAGCACCAAGGACCCGTCATTTTAACCTTGAGCTACAAATATTCTTTGTTTAAAAGGGGAACTGTCTGAGCCTGAGAAGGTAAAAATGAGAAACTGGAAGAGGCTAAAACTGTCTGATTTGTTAATCCCCTGTGACACGTTAGCCAATATTGCTCTAAAGTGAAAGGCAGAGAAATAAAGTCAGGTTCAAATCTTTCAGGAACAAATGGAAAAGTTTCTGCTCTTCCCAGTCAACTTGATCCTTATTCTTAGAGTTTGTTCCTTCCTGTTTTCCTCCCAGGGTGTGCTTTTGTGAAATACTCCTCGCATGCAGAAGCCCAGGCGGCCATTAACGCGTTACACGGGAGCCAGACAATGCCGGTGAGTGCTTAATTATGGCTTAATTGGGCACAGGGGTCGACACTCGTGCCCCAAGAAGCAAGGACAACATGTGGAGTTATTTCTGAGTAGTTTCTTTATTGCTATTCGCCTACAGACAGAATCTTGCCGGACTAAATCAACTATCTGCCCAACTGTAGGTATACTCTGTGAACTGACAGGGAAGGGCCATCTTAACCTTCTTCCTGTCTATTAAACTTTCCAAGATCTGCTTCCCTTTGCCCTCTGGGAGGCAGCTTTTGTCACCTGGGACTCCAGGCTACCTTCCACCACAGTGCCAAACAGATATTTACAGAATCAGCCCATTGTAATGAAATGCAGAGGAAGAGAGGGACTGTGTCAGGACCCACCCCAATCCACATCTTAGGAAATAAGAACTCTTGGAGCCAGGTTTGTCCAAAAAGAAAAGTTTAGTAGGATGAGATCGGTTGTGGCAATACAAGACGGGATCTGACATTGAGTTACATTTCAATCTGATATAAAGCATTCCCATTTCAGCCCCCTCCCCTCAATCCATTTGGTCAGACTCACATCATTTACTTAGGTGTCAGGCCCTTCCGTGGGAAAGGGAAATCTTGTGTTTATTGTTATTGCTTCTTCCTTTCCGTTGCAAATGGAGATGCAACCCAGATCTCTCTCTCCCCCTGTTCCCCCCAGATCAAAAGTTTCCCTGGTCTTTGAAAACAGCCTATTGCAATCTGAATAAACATCCTCTCCCCCCCCCCTCGGAGAGATGGCAGAATCCCCAGAATAAGCACAATATTCTAACCATACATTTATGAAATGTGATATAAATGGATTCTGACAGGCTGCCTAGGAAACAATCAAAGGAGGAGTTCCAAAGGTGCTTCTTCCAAAAGGCAGCTGGACTCTCTTGTTTGGTGTTTTGTTTTGTTTTTTCTTTGAAAATGTTCTACTTCTCATCCAAGAAGCTTCTTCAGTTCTAACTGTTGGAGAACGGAAGAATGCAGAAAGAATGAGATACGTGCATAAGATAAGATAACCTTGATTGTCATTTTTTTTTTTACTGCGGGCACAGCGACACACATCAAAAATGAAATTTAGTTGCCCGCTCTCAAAGTGAACACATACATGACACACACCTAAACATACTATATACAACATATGTATAGACCTTGTTGTTGTTGTTAGTTGCGAAGTCGTGTCCGACCCATCGCGACCCTATGGACAACGTTCCTCCAGGCCTTCCTGTCCTCTACCATCTTCTGGAGTCCATTTAGGCTCATGCCTACTGCTTCAGTGACTCCATCCAGCCACCTCATTCTCTGTCGTCCCCTTCTTCTCTTGCCCTCCATCTTTCCCAGCATTAGGCTCTTCTCCAGTGAGTCCTTCCTTCTTCTCATTTGGTGGCCAAAGTATTTGAGTTTCAACTTCAGGATCTGGCCTTCTAAAGAGCAGTCAGGGTTGATCTCCTCTAGGACTGACCAGTTTGATCGGTTTGATGAAGCGATTCGGCTTTGGCCCAGTCACTTTATTCTTTCTGGTGCTACTAGTACTAGCCCCCTGCATCTTCCAGCATCATATCTTTTTATTTTTCCTTTTGGTACTGTCCGTGGGGTTTTCATGGCAAAGATACTGGAGTGGGTTGCCATTTCCTTCTCCAGTGGATCACGTTTTGTCAGAACTCTCTGCTATGACCTGTCCGTCTTGGGTGGCCCTGCACGGCATAGCTCATAGCTTCATTGAATTACGCAAGCCCCTTCGCCACGACAAGGCAGTAATCCATGAAGGGGATGTATAGACCTACACCGCTACATATACATAATATATGAATATTAAACACTGCCCATCTTGGGTATCTAAGGGAAGGAAGAAGCTTGAGAGTTCACAAGTATGATACTGTATGGAACGTACAGAAGGTTACCAGGAAGGTAACCAGGAAAACAGGTCATGAAGAGGATGGGTAGTGTCCCAGACAATCTTACGGACCCTGCTCAAGCAGATCTGTCCCCTGGGGAAACAAAACAACCATTTCACAAACACACTGGACAACACAGGAGAACAAATCCACCAGGACAAGATTTAGCTGTCCATCTGCATCTGAAAGACAAAGGCCGCTCCTTTCAAGACAGTAAGATTCACATTCTGGGCAGAGAGGACCGCTGGTTTGAAAGAGGAATCAAAGAGGCCATCCATGTCAAAACTGAACAGAGGGGGAGGGATGTGACACCACCCATCTCCTGTTTACAACAAAGTCCTTTCAGCAGTCCCAAGATGTCACTGCATTTTTTTTTACGTGTTTGTCAGCAAGCACGTTGCAGTCTGCTCTTTGCAGCTGTGCTGTTATCTTATCATTGTAACCATGGTGAGTGTCACATGTTCAACCATGTTTTGGTTTCATGTCTGGTTCTACTATTGTGTGTGCATGTCCAAACAAAGTTTTGCTTCATTTTCTTCTTTCTCTCTGCTGTCTGGTGAGCATGTAGTCAGTTAAGAGTCTTTCTTTTATTTTCTGATTAAAGTTTTTACAGTAGAATATGTTTCGGGTTTTCTTTCTTTTACCTGTTGTTCACCATGCGTCAAATGAACCACGGTTCATCGACTTCTGATAAGGAGTTTTTGATTTACCCCTTTGACACAAGATGGATCCACACCCATTTGCATTCCGATTCAGGTGACCCGGAGGGCACGGATAAACCACCACGTGGCCTCAACGACTCTCAGAGAGAGTGTTAACAACCAGATGACTGCAAGGAATAGAAAGCCTTCTATGCCCCATTAGTTCAGTTAGAACCGAAGAAGCTTCTTGGATGAGAAGTAAAACATTTTGAAAGGAAAACAATAAATAAATAAATAAATAAATAAAATAAAACAAAAAGAAAGTCCAGTTGCCTATTGGAAAAAGGACCTTTGGGAGAACCATTACCTGGATGATTGAGAATTCTCCATGGACAATCAAAGAGAAGAGGAAGGCGCCTTCAGTGGCTTAATGGTCTGAAGAAGAAGCTTAGCAAGGACCCACTCTAACAAATCAACCACTTCTTAAATCCTTTCCTTAAGACTTGCATAAAGTTAGATATAGCTCACCTAGTAGTCTTTCCCGCCTGGTTTATCCAGGAAGGTTGACACCCACAGACAAAATACTGTATACAGCACATCAAAATCCCATCACTGAAAACTCCAGTAGGATGGGTAAACCCTTGCAGGTCATTCATCTTCTGTGCATTTCTTTGAATAGCATCATAGCCTCATCAATTCTCTTTTCTTCTATCTCTCATTGTAGGCCTTTAATTTCTGGTTCTCTAACTACCCTTTGTTAACCTTTTCTATTCTATTTACCTGTAACCTATTCATCAATCTATTCTCCAAAGCACCTGAAGGCAGGAGAAGAAGCAACGGATGGAAACTAATCAAGGAGAGAAGCAACCTAGAACTAAGGAGGAATTTCCTGACAGTGAGAACAATCAACCAGTGAAACTAAGTTGCCTCCAGAAGTTGTGGGTGCTCCATTGCTGGAGGTTTTTTTAAAAAAAGAGCTTGGACAACCACTTGTCTGAAAGGACATAGGAGGTTGGACTTAGAAGACCTCCAAGGTGACTTCCAACCCTATTATTCTATGATCTACAGTATATGTTCAAGTAAGGGACGCGGTGGCTCAGTGGGTTAGGACGCTGAGCTTGCCGATCAGAAGGTGGGCAGTTTGGCGGGTCAAATCCTGAGCGCCTGTTACTCGTCCCAGCTTCTGCCAACCTAGCAGTTCGAAAGCACCTAAAAATGCAAGTAGAAAAATAGGAACCACTACGGTGGGAAGGTAACAGCGTTCCGTGCACCTTTGGCGTCTAGTCATGCCGGCCACATGACCACGGAGATGTCCTCGGACAAGCGCTGGCTCTTTGGCTTTGAAACGGAGATGAGCACTGGCCCCTAGAGTCGGAAATGACTAGCACGCATGTGCGGGGGAACCTTTACCTTTACCTTTACCTTTATATGTTCAAGTACCTAGTTCTCTTTCAAACTAGCTAGATGTCCCTCTGACTGACAAATTGTGTGAATCACCAAATTGTGGGATTGTTTTAGTCCTATCCAATTGTAGGGATGTTCATTCTACCAGGATGAACATAATCTCTTGATCTCATTTCCTGATCTACTTTTGTCCTTTTTGTTATGCTAGGGATTAAGGTGTCCCCTTCCTTCGGTCAATTCATCACTCTTCTGCCGAGCTTTTTCTTCTGAATCCATCAAAATTCTGGTCAGGACATCCAAGCCATTTGCTTCTGTAACAAAACTCCTCTCCCTCCACAGCTATCAGAATGATGGTTCCTCTGTGGTTTCTATTCACACAACATATGGCACCTAAGAGTTTTCAAAAAGGCCATTTTATCTAATTAAAATGCCTTCTCCCCTTCGTGAAGATCAGAATCTGTCACATAACTGGTGGCCCTCTTTACAGGAATGTAAGATGAATCACATCGTTGAGATGCTTATCCCGGTTGGGTAGGAACCCTAGATGCAGGCACCGAGTGGGGTTACTGTAAACCTGTTTTCATTTGAACAATTGCACAAATGAAGGCAGTGTTCTGGCCTTTTAAGTCCTCTCTCTTAACCAAAGGCTAGAGGAGAAGAGATGGGAGGATTCAGGCACTTCAAATAAAACATCCTTTCCCCCCCCCCTTTAAATTACTGTAAAATAGAGCTTCTCGAAAGTCTGGAAGAAGATCAGGCAGATCAGAACTCACTTGCATTATGAGACATGGAGTAAACCTAGAGCAAGGGGTCTTCAAACCGGGCCCTTTTATGACTTTGTGGACTTCAACTCCCAGAATTCCTCAGCCAGGCACGCTGAGGAATTCTGGGAGTTGAAGTCCACAAAGTCATAAAAGGGCCCGGTTTGAAGACCCTTGAGCTAGAGCAGGGGTGTCAAACTCAATTTCATTGAGGGCCGCATCAGCATTGCTGTTGCCCTCAAGGGGCCGGGTGGGTGTGGCCTGGGTGGGCGTGGCCTACTGGGTGGGCGTGGCTAGAGTGCGTACGGCCTACTGGGTGGGCGTGGCCAGCTCTACATCGTTCGCATCAAGGGTGCCTTTGGGGGCCTGGGCAGGAGTGGGACAGATCTGAGGGTCTCTGGCAGGAGGAGGGTCTCTGGGCCAGGGCCAAGGCAGTGGGGGCCGTTCCCTCACTGTTTCCAGGATGGCTTCGCGGGCCGCATGAAACCACTTCGCGGGCCGCATCCGGCCCCCAGGCCTTGTGTTTGACATGTCTGGACTAGAGGTTCTTTTCTACATTCTCCCATTTCCACACCTATCTGTGACAACAGCACAAAGCTCTTGCTGGAGACAACCAGCACTGAGACAGCACCCAAAGGAGTATCGTACAGTCTCCAGAAGAATTTCCTAGCCAGCATGTCTTTCCAAGAAAGATGAGAGTCAGGGGACGGGCCAAAGGCATTTAGTTAGAGATGTCTGCTTCCAACTTTCCCAACTCTAGCATTGTGTTAGATGCTTCAAAGAGCCCGATAACATTTCATGGTACTAAGTTCCATAAACAAACTATTTAGAGTCCTTCCTTCCTTCCTTCCTTCCTTCCTTCCTTCCTTCCTTCCTTCCTTCCTTCCTTCTTTCCTTCCTTCGCTTTCTCTTCCCTCTTTCCCTTTCTCCTTCTCTTCCTCTTTTCTTCCATCCTCTTCTGCTTTCCTTTTTCCCCCTTTCCCTTTCTCCTTCTCTCCCCTTCCTTCCTTTCTTCTTTCCTTCCCTTTCTCCTTCTCTCCCTCTTTCCTTCCTTCCTTTTCTGCTTTCCTTTTTTCCCCCTTCTCCCTTTCTTTCTCTCCCCTTCCTTCCTTCCTTCCCTTTCTCTTCGATAACCTTTCCCTTCCCTTTTCCTTTCCCCTTCTCTCCCCTTCCTTCCTCCCTTCTTTCCTTCCTTCCTTCCTTCCTTCCTTCCTTCGCTTTCCCTTCCATAACCTTTTTCCTTTCCCTTTCCCTTTCCCTTTCCTTTTCTCCTTCTCTCTCTTCTTCTGCTTCCCCTTTCTTTTACCCTTTCCTTCCTCACTCACTTATTTATTTTTTTTTGACCCTGCTTTACTTCAGAGTAAGGCTTTCCTCTCGGCAACTCTTCCTTGCATTCCCATGGGCCAAAAAGGCTAATTACACGGCATCATCCAAGGCATTATTTTTAACTCCTGTCCTCTGTGCCTGCGTGTGTGTTTGTGTGTGTGTGTGTGCATCTCCGTGTGTATTTGTGTGTATTTGCTAATCCACCGCGCAACTTTCTCTCTTCTTCCTCTCCCCCTGTCCTTATTGTTCCATAAATGAACTAATAAATCAGATGTTCTTCGGCCCCGGAATAGAAAACTCGGCAGGCTACTCGCTTGACAAGGAGTATGAATCATCCCAGCTTCGGAGGTGGCCTTTGGGGGCATAAAGACCTCACTGGAGCTACTTGCGCTCTCTAGTCACATCCGAGAAATTGTGCAGGCATCTGGTAGGACAGCTAAGAAGCCCGGGGGAGAATTAAGAGGCTTTTTCTTTCTTTCTTTCTTTCTTTCTTTTTCTTTCTTTCTTTCTTTCTTTCTTTCTTTCTTTCTTTCTTTCTTTCTTTCTTTCTTTCTTTCTTTCTTTCTTTCTTTCTCCCCTTCTCTCTCTTTTCTTATTTCACGCCTCTGCCGGCTGCCTCCTTGTTGGTTTGCTTCCAGGTCCTCCGCCATTGCAAAATCTGTTTCCTACAAATGGGATAAGTGGGAGACCACCACCAACAGACCTCACAGCTTCAGCAAAGTTACGAAGTCCCTTCTGCTCTTTTAACGGACCAGGCAGAATGACAGAATAATAGAGCTGGAAAGGGGACTTGGAGATCTTCTAGTCCAGACATGTCAAACACAAGGCCCGGGGGCCGGATCCGGCCCGCGAAGTGGTTTCATGCAGCCCGCGAAGCCATCCTGGAAACAGTGAGGGAACGGCCCCCGCTGCCTTGGCCCTGGCCCAGAGACCCTCCTCCTGCCAGAGACCCTCAGATCTGTCCCACTCCTGCCCAGGCCCCCATAGGCACCCTTGATGCGAACGATGTAGAGCTGGCCACGCCCACCCAGTAGGCCATACGCACTCTAGCCATGCCCACCCAGTAGGCCACGCCCACCCTGGCCACACCCACCCGGCCCCCTGAGGGCAACCGCAATGCTGATGCAGCCCTCAATGAAATTGAGTTTGACACCCCTGGTCTAGTCCAACCCGCCCCCCCCCCCCGCGCTCAGGCAGGAAACCCTATACAATTTCACACAAATGGTTGTCCAGTCTTTTCTTAAAAACCTCCAGCCATGCCGCAGCCACAACCTCTGAAGGCAGGTCGTTCCACTGATGGTGTTTCTTTAATTTTGGGGTGGCCTGAACCACATTTATTGGGCGTTCAAGTTAGTAAGAGGCTGCCCAAGTGATTCCAGCTATCCGCAGTTAAAAGCAGTAGTAATGACGTTACCTAGTTGGGTCATGAAACGTCTGCAAGAAAACCACCAAGCTCAGAGAGCACCAAGGGACCTTCATTTCAATCCCAAGCTACAAATATTCTCCTTTATTAACAGAATAAGAGAATAACAGAGTTGGAAGGGACTTTGGAGTTCATCTAGTCCAACCCCCTGCTCAAGCAGGAAACCCTATACCATGTCAGACAAATGGCTGTCCAGTCTCTTCTTGAAAACTTTCAGTGATGGAGCATCCACAACTTCTGAAGGCAATCTGTTCCACGGGTTAATTGTTCTCACTGTCAGGAAATTTCTCCTTAGTTCTAGGTTGCTTCTCTCTTTGCTTAGTTTCCACCCATTGCTTCTTGTCCTGCCTTCAGGTGCCTTGGAGAATAGCTTGACCCCCTCTTCTTTGTGTCAGCCCCTGAGATATTGGAAGGCTGCTATCATGTCCCCCCTAGTCTTTCTCTTCATTAAACTAGACAGACCCAATTCCTGCAACCGTTCCTTATACGTTTTAGCCTCCAGTCCCCCGTTCATCTTGGTTGCCCTTCTCTCAACAACTTTTTTTATATTGTGGTAACCAAAACTGGACAAAATATTCCAAGCATGCTCTTACCAAGATATTACATATTGGTATTAATACTTTAAGGGACGCGGTGGCTCAGTGGGTTAGGACGCTGAGCTTGTCGATCAGAAGGTCGGCAGTTTGGGGGGTCGAATCCCGAGTGCCGCGTAACAGAGCGAGTGCCCGTTACTCGTCCCAGCTTCTGCCAACCTAGCAGTTCGAAAGCACATAAAAATGCAAGTAGAAAAATAGGGACCACTCCGGTGGGAAGGGAACAGCGTTCCGTGCGCCTTTGGCATCTAGTCATGCCGGCCACGTGACCACAGAGACGTCCTCGGACAAGCGCTGGCTCTTCGGCTTTGAAACGGAGATGAGCACCGACCCCTAGAGTTGGAAACGACTAGCACACATGTGCGGAGGAACCTTTACCTTTATTAATACTTTATGTGATGTTGATTCTAGTTGGGTCATGAAACAACCCAGTTGAGTCTGCAAGAAAACCGAGCTCAGAGTGCACCAAGGACCCCTTATTTCAACCCTGACCTACAGATGTTCTCCTTTATTAATTAGAACAGTTTCCAGCAAAAAGCTGTTAAGGACAATATAAATGGGCATTTACATCAAGATCTGATTTCTTCAAAGAGGGGAGGGGGCTAATATTTTGCAGGATTTGGCCTCACTAGAGAAAGGTAAAAAAAAAACCCGCAGACATCTGGTAGGCCTTTTTGGAAGCTTTGAAAGGGCCTGAACATCTGGCGCTCTGCTCATTACAGTTTGCAAAATTAATTCCGCCAGCTCTGGGTGGGTCTGCTCTCCCTCCCCCCAGATGAACGCTACCCAGGTGTGTAGGTCTGCAAACCCCAGCATTCCTAGCTTTTTGAGAATTGCTGTCCCACCACATCTGGACCACAACAGGTTGGGGACAGATGTTTCATTGTAGGCATACACCTGGTTACAGTTTGTCAAACACGGTGTGACCTGAAGGGGCGTTGTGGTTCCCAACCCATCTGCAGAGCATCAGGCAGGGGACCTGCAGTGTAGCATCTGCATTATCTCTGCCTTCCATCGGTTTGGAAAACACACAGACAAACACACACACACGCACACGCACACACACACACACACACACACACACAACAAGTGAAATGGGAGAGACGTCCCTCACCTGGCTTAGATCTCCACACCTGCAGTGAATTTTCAGCCAGAGTGCCTTTCTTTGGCTGCATGATAAAAGCCTTTAACACAGCTCCTGCATTTCCTTAATTCAGAATGAGAGAATGAAAGAGTTGGAAGGGACCTTGGAGGTCTTCCAGTCCAACCCCCTGCTCAGGCAGGAGACCCTATGTCATTACAGACAAATGATTGTCCAATCTCTTCTTGAAAGTCTCCAGTGATGGAGCATTCACGGCTTCTGGAGGCAGAGTTGTTCCACTGGTTAATTGTTCTCACTGTCAGGAAATTGCTCCTTAGTTCTAAGTTTGTTTGTTTGTTTGTTTGTTTGTTTGTTTGTTTGTTTGTTTGTTTATTTATTTATTTATTTATTAATGGGATTTATATCCCGCCCTATCTCCCAAGGGACTCAGGGCGGCTAACAACAACAAAACTTAAAGGTCTCTGTACAGTAAATTAAAAAATAAAATTTGAAATAAATTAAAATAAATTAAAGAATAAAGTTAGAATTGTAAATATAATTAAAATCCCTGTCAGTCCAGGTCAGCCAGGTGGAAAAGGAGTGTTTTGAGGCCGCGGCGAAAGGACTGGAGATCTTGGGCCATCCGAAGCTCAGGGGGGAGCTGGTTCCACAGGGCTGGCGCTCCCACAGGCAAGGCTCTTCCCCTGGGGGTCGCAAGCCGACATTGTCTAGCCGACGGTACCCTGAGGAGTTGCTTCTCTCCTTGATTAATTTGCTCTCTGTTTATATACTAGTGCAGGGGTAGGCAACCTCGGCTCTTTTATGACTCATGGACTTCAACTCCCAGAATTCCTGAGTCAGCTATGCTGACTCAGGAATTCTGGGAGTTGAAGTCCATGAGTCATAAAAGAGCCGAGGTTGCTTACCCCTGTACTAGTGGCTTGCTGTGTGTTAGTGGGAATGTTGTTTTCTTTCTGTTGTTTACAAGGGCAAGCTACTTATATATAAAGAGGAAGAAAAAAACACACTTGCTTCTAGCACTGAAGGTGCTACCTAGCTGGGTAATGAAATGTAAGAAAACCAACAAGCTCAGAGAGCACCAAGGACCCACACAGTCCTCCTCCTCCTCCTTCTCCCCCCTGTAAACCTCACTCTCTTCTAGCACTGATGCTGTTCCTAGTTGGGTCATGAAATACCAGCAAGAAAACAGCCAAGCTTAGAGAGCATCAAGGACCACATAATCCTCCTCCTCCTCCTCCTCCTCCTCCTCCTCCTCCTCCTTCTCCACCCTGCAAACTTCACTCCCTTCTACCACTGATGGTGTTCGGTGATGAAACATCTGCAAGAAAGCAGCCAAGCTCAGAGAGCTTCTAGCACTGAACATGCTACTTAGTTGGGTCATGAAACATCTGCAAGAAAACCACCAAGCGCAGAGAGCACCAAGGAGCCCTCAGTCTTTCTCCTCCTCCTCCTCCTCCTTTTCCTTACAAACCTCATTCCCTTCTAGCACTGATGATGTTACCTTGTTTGGTGATGAAACATCTGCAAGAAAACAGCCAAGCTCAGAGAGCTTCCAGCACTGATTACGTCTCCTAGTTGGGTCTCGAAACATCTGCAAGAAAACCACCAAGGTTAGAGAGCACCAAGGACCTTCAGAGTTCACGCCTGGGCCTACAACTATTGTCTTCTGTTAGAGCCAAAGTCTATGGAACTTGAGAAACACCAGGACGATGTGTGGGGTTCAATGAAGAAGCATGGACTTCAACTCCCAGAATTCTCCATCCAGCATGGCTCACTGGAGAATTCTGGGACTTGAAGTCCACTCATCTTCAAGTTGCCGGTGTTGAGAAACATTGCTTTAAAATAAGGGGCTTCAAACTTGGCCCTTTTACGACTTATGGACTTCAGCTCTCAGAATTCCTCAGCCAGACTTGCTGGCTGAGGAATTCTGGGAGCTGAAGTCCACAAGTCATAAAAGGGCCAAGTTTGAAGACCCCTGAAATAGAGGGATAGAAGTTGAAGTCCACAAGTCATAAAAGGGCCAAGTTTGAAGACCCCCTGCCTTAAAAGGATCAAGATGGACCTCCAGCCTCTTTGTCCATCTTTTTTTTTTTTTTTGGAGATGCAAATGTCCGTCTTTGTTTGCAGCCAGAGGATTAAACCGAGCCCCAGCCTCCTGTTCTGCAAATGGAGGGAGAGAGATTTGTTTTCCTGGCTGTTAATGAAATATCAATGGATGGATATTTTATTTTGCAGTGAATATCAAATTTTGCCACTGGCCTGTCAAGCTCTCATTTTCAAGAGGAACTTTATTTCACACTTCAAGACAGGTTGGGAAATTAGTTTTTTTTTTCCCACCGTGGTCTCTCATTAGGGATTATAACGTGAGCAGAGCGCAGCCAAATTTTGCCTCCATTTTTAATCCTTCCCTTTCTGTAGCCGATTTGAGCAAGTCAAGTTCTACGGACAAAGAGGAACAATATGTCCCCCCTGACAGAAAAGCAGCGGAGGGCATTTACATTAGCCAACTCTGCCAAATTTTGAGGGCACATTTGGGGTGGATAATGTCCCCATTGAACTGATTGGTTACAAAGTCAACTCAAAGCCAGCACAGTCTTAGGCTGCATTAAATAGAGCAGGGGTCTTCAAACTTGGCCCTTTTTATGACTTGTGGACTTCAACTCCCAGTATTCCTCAGCCAGTGTGCCTGGCTGAGGAATTCTGGGAGTTGAAGTCCACAAGTCATAAAAGGGCCAGGTTTGAAGACCCCTGAAATAGAGGGATAGAAGTTGAAGTTCACAAGTCATAAAAGGGCCCGCTGGCTGAGGAATTCTGGGAGTTGAAGTCCGCAAGTCATAAAAGGGTCAAGTTTGAAGACCCCTGAAATAGAGGGATAGAAGTTGAAGTTCACAAGTCATAAAAGGGCCCGCTGGCTGAGGAATTCTGGGAGTTGAAGTCCACAAGTCATAAAAGGGCCAGGTTTGAAGACCCCTGAAATAGAGGGATAGAAGTTGAAGTTCACAAGTCATAAAAGGGCCCGCTGGCTGAGGAATTCTGGGAGTTGAAGTCCACAAGTCATAAAAGGGTCAAGTTTGAAGACCCCTGAAATAGAGGGATAGAAGTTGAAGTTCACAAGTCATAAAAGGGCCCGCTGGCTGAGGAATTCTGGGAGTTGAAGTCCACAAGTCATAAAAGGGCCAACTTTGAAGACCCCTGAAATAGAGGGATAGAAGTTGAAGTCCATAAGTCATAAAAGGGCTAAGTTTGAAGACCCCTGGAATAGAGGGATAGAATCAAGATCACATGAAGTATTCACACCAATTTATAATTCCTTGGTAAGTCCACACGTGGATCACTGCATCCAGTTTTGGTCCCCAAGACAGAAAAAAGATGTTGAGACTCTGGAAAGAGTGCAGAGAAGAGCAACAAAGAGGATTAGGGGGCTGGAGACTAAAACGTATGAAGAGTTGGGTATTCATTGGGTATGTCTAATCTAACAAAGAGAAGAATTAGGGATGACTTGATAGCGTCTTCCAATATCTGAGGGGCTGTCACAGAGAGTAGGGGGCAACCTATTCTCCAAAACACCTGAAGGCAGGATAAGAAGCAACAGATGGAAACTAATCAAGGAGAAAAGCAACCTAGAACTAAGGAGAAACTTCCTGACAGTGAGAACAATTAACCAGTGGAACGGTTTGCCTCTAGAACTTGTGAATGCTCCATCACTGCAGGCTTTTAAGAAGAGATTGGACAGCCACTTGTCTGGAATGGTCTAGGGTCTCTTGTTTGAGGAGGGGTTTTGGACTAGAAGACGTCCAAGGTCCCTTCCAATTCTGCTATTCTACTAAAGCGGCCACTTCATTGCAATTCAAGAGACTTAAATCTGTTGGATTCGACACCTGATTTCTTGGCTTGTTGTAACAGAAGCATATACAGCTAGAGAAACCAAAATCCAGATGTTTGTCTGCATGATCCTCAATTCAGCAGATGTCCTTTTCTCCCTCCATTCTGCTTTCTCGTGGGTTTGAAGAGCTCAGGGCGAATGCACTAATAAAAGAGCATGTAGCTCAAATTTAGGGAGTGGGGGGTTTTTTTGGTGCTCTCTGAGCTCGGTTGAAGATATTTTATTACCCAATTAGGTAACACCATCCATGGTAGACGGGAGTGGGTTTTGTGGAGTGGTGGAGGAGGAGGAGGAAGGTTGTGGGGTCCTTGGCATTCTCTGAACTTGTTGGGGTTTTTTTACAAATGTTTCATTACTCAACTGGGTAACATCATCCATGCTAAAAGAGAGAGTGGTTTGTGGGGGGGAGGAGGAGGAGGAGGAGGAGGAGGAGGAGGAGGAGGAGGAGGAGGAGGAGGAGGACTGTAGACTCCTTGTTGCTCTCTGAGCTTGGTTGTTTTCATTACCCAACTGGGTAACATCATCCATGCTACAAGGGAGAGTGGTTTGGGAGGAGGAGGAGGAGGAGGAGGAGGAGGAGGAGGAGAAGGACTGTAGACTCCTTGGTGCTCTCTGAGCTTGGTTGTTTTCATTACCCAACTGGGTAACATCATCCATGCTACAAGGGAGAGTGGTTTGGGAGGAGGAGGAGGAGGAGGAGGAGGAGGAGGAGGAGGAGGAGGAGGAGGAGGAGGAGGAGGAGGAGGAGGACTGTAGACTCCTTGGTGCTCTCTGAGCTTGGTTGTTTTCATTACCCAACTGTGTAACATCATCCATGCTACAAGGGAGAGTGGTTTGGGAGGAGGAGGAGGAGGAGGAGGAGGAGGAGGAGGAGGAGGAGGAGGAGGAGGAGTGTAGACTCCTTGGTGCTCTCTGAGCTTGGTTGTTTTCATTACCCAACTGGGTAACATCATCCATGCTACAAGGGAGAGTGGTTTGGGAGGAGGAGGAGGACGACGACGACGACAACGACAACGACAATGACTGTAGACTCCTTGGTGCTGTCTGAGCTTGGTTGTTTTCTTACAAATGTTTCATTACCCAACTGGGTAACATCATCCATGCTACAAGGGAGAGTGGTTTGGGAGGAGGAGGAGGAGGAGGAGGAGGAGGAGGAGGAGGAGGAGGAGGAGGAGGAGGACAATGACTGTAGACTCCTTGGTGTTCTCTGAGCTTGGTTGTTTTCTTACAAATGTTTCATTACCCAACTGGGTGACATCCTCGGTGCTAGAAGGAAATGGGGTTTTTCTTCCTGTTTGTATACAAGCAGTCTGCACTGGTAAACAACGGCAAGAAAACAACACTCCCACTAACTTAAAGCAAGCCTCTTGTCTGTAAACAGAAAACAAACCCCATTCCCTTCTTGCACTGATGGGGTTACTGATTTTGGTCGTGAAATGTCTGCAAGAAAACAGTCAAGCTCAGAGAGCACCAAGGAACCCACTGTAGGCTCCCTTTGATACCTCGCTCCAGATGTGCATCAGGAGCAAAACAATGAAACCATCTTTTATCTCCAAGGAGACACTTTACTCTTCTCCCTGACCCTCTTCTCCTACCCCATTGCAAATGGCTTATTTCAGGTCTCCAGGTGGCCTTTTGTTCCTTGCCACCAGGGTTGTGAACGCAACAAACTGGGCTGTTTTCTGCACCTATATATCTATTCCGGCTCCCACCACCTTGAGAATTTGCAGTTAGCATTTTATTATTATCAGTGTCATCCTCCCCTTCTTTTCCATCTGTTATGTACGGGGATAATAAAATGTAGCAGCGGTTCATTGTGACCATCAGGTGGCGCTGTACCGTAACTGGATTGGCTGGTAAGCGCTCAGCGGTAAAACCCAAATAAGGGATTGGCTGTCAGTGCGCCTGGCTAAGTATATAAGGGGGTACAGGTAACCCCTTTGTTCCATTCCAGTACTACCATCAATAAAGAGCTGCCATGCTGAGTCCCTTGTCTGTTGTCTGACCATGCGGCCAAGAACCCACTACACCAGACATGTCAAACACAAGGCCCGGGGGCCGGATCCGGCCTGCGAAGTGGTTTCATGCGGCCCACGAAGCCATCCTGGAAACAGTGAGGGAACGGCCCCCACTGCCTTGGCCCTAGCCCAGAGACCCTCCTTCTGCCAGAGACCCTCAGATCTGTCCCACTCCTGCCCAGGCCCCCATAGGCACCCTTGATGCCAACGATGTAGAGCTGGCCACGCCCACCCAGTAGGCCATACGCACTCTAGCCACGCCCACCCAGTAGGCCACACCCACCCAGACCACACCCACCCACCCCCCTGAAGGCAATCGCAATGCTGATGCGGCCCTCAATGAAATTGAGTTTGACACCCCTGCACTACACAATACCATCTCTCTGAGGTGCAGCAGATGGCCTGGGCCTACAGCATGTTTGCAAATCGTTCAGCATTTTGGATCCCCATTATCAAATGAGGTCTGAGCCCAGGATTAATTTACTGGATCTCAAGATCTACTGTAATTAAGGGTTGATCTGGTGATAATTGCTAGGAAATGTATGGCTCAGAAATATTCATTTGTCAATGAAGTGTAATTAAGAGCACTGTTTGGGGAAGGATCAATAATTGGATCGTGGGGAACAGATGGAGGGAGGGAGGAGAGAAAGCCAAGAACAAGAAAGAGAGAATCAGAAAGGGAAAGAGAGAGGGAAAGAGAAAGGGAGAAAGGGGAAAGGGAAAGAAAGGGAGAGAGGATGAGAGAGAGAAAGGGAGGAGAAAGAGAAGGAGAGGGAGACAGACAGAGAGAGACAACAAGAGAGAAGGAGAGAAAAAGAAAGAGAACAAGAAAGAAAGAGAACAAGAAAGAAAGAAAGAAAGAAAGAAAGAAAGAAAGAAAGAAAGAAAGAAAGAAAGAAAGAAAGAAAGAAAGAAAGAAAGAAAGAAAGAGAAAGGAAGGAAGGAAGGAAGGAAGGAAGGAAGGAAGGAAGGAAGGAAGGAAGGAAGGAAGGAAGGAAGGAAGGAAAAGAGAAAGCAAGAGAGAGAATGGGAGAGAGAAGGAAAGAAAAAAAGAGAAAGGGAGAGAAAGAGAAAAAGAGAAAGGGAGAGAAATAAAAATTGAGAGAAGGAGAAAGAGAGGAGAGAGAGAGAGAGAGAGAGACGTGATGGTGAAACTCTTTCCCTATATGAATCGAAGTCCTCATTAAAGAGAGATTGGAAAGCAGATTTTTCTCCTGCTTTGGCTAACAACTAACCCCTCCCGCCTCGCGCTGGGTCTCCCCCGAGAAGATCCTTTGCCTTCATTCCTCCTTCCTTTCGTTTCCTCTCTTGCTCCTCGCTGCATTGTTCAAGAGGTTTACACATTTATTAGAGAGGGAAAGAGCAGACAGGTCAAAACAGGAAGGTTAGGGAGAGCTTGTCGCCCGACGAAGAACCACTTTCTCCCAGAAAATGTGTGGGTTTTTTTTGTTTTGTTTTTTTGTTTTTAATCCAGGGGATGTGGCTCTCAGGGTGAAGCTCCTTGCAAATTCACTTCCCGAGTGTGTTAATCCCTCGCCTTCTCAAACTGGAGGAGTGGGATTTGCAAAGCGACGTTCCTTGCCTGGAATAGGGGAGATTGGCTCCTGCTTCGGGGTCCCCATCTCACAGCGGGCCTTAGACAGGGACCGGGGGGGGGGCTTCCGCAGCCACACAAAAGGCAGTTGTGCGCCTTCCTTGCACAGCCGATATTTCAAACCCACTTCTGAGAAAGAAGAACGAAAAAAAAAGAGGAAGAATGCTCACAGGGAACCCCCACTAGCAGAGGCCGCCCAGATAGGATTTTGATGGCTTTGCTTCTTCGGCGGTTTTTGACAATTCCTGTCTCACTCGGGGGTGGGGGGGTGGGGTTTACCTGATGAATAACAGACGAGCAGAATTGGAAGGGACCTCGGAGGCCTTCTAGTCCAACCCGCTCGCTTCAGCAGGAGACCCTTTACTATTCTGGACAAATGGCTGTCCAAGCTCTTCTTAAAAGCCTTGACTGACATGCGAAGTTAAGAAACTGTGGGGACCTTGGTGCTTTCTGAGCTTGGGTTTGTTTTTTTGTTTTTTTTCCCCTTGCAGATGTTACCTAGATGACCCAACTAGGTAATCTCATCAGAGCTAAAAGGCAGTGGGGATTTGTGGAGGGAGGAGGAGGAGGAGGAGGAGGAGGAGGAGGAGGAGGAGGAGGAGGAGGAGGAGGAGGAGGAGGAGGAGGAGGAGGAGGAGAAGGACTGTGGAGTCCTTGGTGCTCTCAGAGCTTGGTTGTTTTCTTGCTGACATTTTGTGACCCAACTAGGTAACATCATCAGTGCCAGAAGGACAAGGGGTTGACAGAGTCAGGGGGGAGGAGGAGGAGGAGGAGGAGGAGGAGGAGGAGGAGGAGGAGGAGGAGCAGGAGGAGCAGGAGGAGGAGGAGGAGGAGGAGGAGGAGGAGGAGGAGGAGGAGGAGGAGGAGGAGGAGGAGGAGGAGGAGGAGGACTAGAGGGTCCTTGGTGCTCTCTGAGCTTGGTTGTTTTCTTGCTGACGTTTCGTGACCCAACTAGGTAACATCATCAGTGCCAGAAGGACAAGGGGTTGACAGAGTTGAGGAGGAGGAGGAGGAGGAGGAGGAGGAAGAGGAGGACTGTGGAGTCCTTGGTGCTCTCAGAGCTTGATGGTTTTCTTGCTGACATTTCATGACCCAACTAGGTAACATCATCAGTGCAAGAAGGACAAGGAGTTAACAGAGTCAAGGAGGAGGAGGAGGAGGAGGAGGAGGAGGAGGAGGAGGACTGGAGGGTCCTTGGTGCTCTCTGAGCTTGGTTGTTTTCTTGCAGACATTTTGTGACCCAACTAGGTAACATCATCAGTGCTAGAAGGGAAGGGGGTTTGCTGTCTGTTCTTGGGTGGTTACTATCTCAGTAAAGAACAGCTCAATCAAGGACTTACCAAGAACATTCACACCAACACTGACAAAGCAAGCCACTAGCATATGAAAAGAAACCAAACCCCACCCCCTTCTAGCACTGATCATGTTACCTAGTTGGGTCACGAAATGTCTGCAAGAAAACCACCCAGCTCAGAGAGCACCGAGGACCCTCCAGTCCTCCTCCTCCTCCTCCCCGTAAACCCCACTCCCTCCTAGCTCTAATTCTAAAGTTGGTGCAGCAGAGTGCTGCAGGAATCCATTATTTTTACGCTTTTCATAAACAAGGCCAGCCCTTTAAGCCATAACGTAGTTCATTTGTTTCGGCAGGATGTTTTGTTAACTTGGATTTAGAGTTTAGGATGTTGAGCCAAGCCACTAAATTCCAATGAAGGTTAAAGCTTTCAAGCAAGCGCAGAGACAAGGCAGAAGATTTGAGAATGGAGCGAAAAATGGAGTAGGTTACCCAAATGGGTCCCGGTGGGATGCGATGGAGTAAGAGTTGTTGAAAATTCCACTTTTGCGAGCACTGAACGGAATCGAACCAAATAGCCAGAAGGCAAGTCTGCCAGATTAGCCCCAAATCCTTCAAGGCAGCCCCAGCGGCATTCTAGACCATATTGAGGAGGGGAAGATCTCTTCCAGCCCTAGTTGAAGAGGCCCCGCATTGGAGATAGCATCCAATAATCCTCAGACAAAATGAGGCTTCAGCAGAATTTCTGCTTTTCCCTGGGAATGGGACTCGTGGTCCTCCGGAGAATTCTTCCAGCTTCAGGACTTAATGAAAATAAGATTAACAGCCGTCTAAGTTGCTTTAATGCAGTGGGGAGGGGGAGGGGGAGAAAAGGATTGTGCAGTTGCACAAGGTTGGAGGGGAAAAAAAATGGCTCGCATCTCGATTCTTTCTTTCCTCACGTCCTGGATCATCATCATCATCATTCTTGTCACTCAAGTCAGTCAGATGTTTGGATTTGGCACTTCTATCCACCTATCGAGTCTCAAGGACCGTTATTCATATTATTAAAATTAAAATTATTAATATTAAGATCACACTTGGACTACTTGCATCCAGTTTTGGTCACCGCGATACAAAAAATAAAAAAAAGATATTGAGACTCTAGAAAGAGGGCAGAGAAGAACAACAAAGATGATTGGAGGGCTGGATGGTGGGAAGTTATGAAGAACGGTCGCAGGAATTGGGTATCTTTCATCTGACAAAGAGAAGAATTAGGGGTGACTTGGGAGCATCTTCCAATATCTGAGGGGCTGTCACGGAGATGAGGGGGCCAGCCTGTTTTTTCAAAGCACCTAAGGCAGGAGTAGGCAACTTCGGCTCTTTTATGACTCATGGACTTCAACTCCCAGAATTCCTGAGTCAGCATAGCTGACTCAGGAATTCTGGGAGTTGAAGTCCATGAGTCATAAAAGAGCCGAGGTTAGGGAAAGGCAAGAAGCAACAGACGGAAACTAATCAAGGAGGGAACCAACCCAGAATGAAGGAGACATTTCCTAAGAGAACAATTAACCAGTGGAACGGTTTGCCTCTAGAAGTGGTGAGTGCTCTCCATCACTGGAGGTGGAGACAGGACCTCCATTTGCCTAAAATGGTATAGGTTCTCCTGCTTGAGCAGGGGGTTGGACTAGAAGACCTCCAAGGTCCCTTCCAACTCTGTTGTTCTGTTGTATTCAACTCACCAACGAAACCAGGACTAATCAGAATCTTGAAGGGTATTTTTTTTCTCTCTCATATTTACTGCCACAGAAGAGGAGTCTTGAGTTCATTATGATTCTTCATCTGGGCCAGGAAAGGCCCTGGATAAATATGAGCTTTGATTTCTAGATCCTAAACTTTGGTGCTCTTTCTGAGCATGGTTGTTTTCTTGCAGATGTTTCATGACCCAACTAGGTAACATCGCGAGTGCTAGAAGGAAGTGGGATTTGCACTCTGTTTGTATACAAATGGCTTGTTAGTGGGAATGTTCTTGGTGGCGCCTCGGTTAGGCTGCTGTAAGCTTATTTGCCTGTGTTGTCTGAGAAAGGAAACCCCACTCACTTCTAGCACTGATGACATGACCTAGTTGGGTCATGAAATGTCTGTAAGAAAACAACCATGCTCACAGAGCACCAAGGACCCCAGAGCAATAATCATCATCTTCTTCTCCTTCTCCTTTTCCTTCTCCTTCTCCTTCTCCTTCTCCTTCTCCTTCTTCTTCTTCTTCTTCTTCTTCTCCTCCTCCTCCTCCTTCGTCCTCCTCCTCCTCCTTCTTCGTCCTCCTCCTCCTTTCTTCAAATTCCCACTCCCCTGTAGCACTGATTACATGACCTAGTTGGGTTATGAAATGTCCAGAAAAAAACCCACCAAGCTCAGAGAGCACTCAGGACCTCACAGTTCAACCCTGAGCAATGAAGATTCCCTTCTATCAGTAGATCATAAACCTATTTTTGCCATAGGCCATCTTGTTTAATGTCTAGTTTAATAAAGTTTAATGAAAAGTCCTAGTTCAGTGAAAAGAAGGACCAGGGGTGAGATGATAGCAACGTTCCAATATTTGTGAGGCTGTCATAGAGATGAGGGGGTCAACTTATTTTCCAAAGCACCAGAAGGCAAGACAGGAAGCAACGGATGGAAATTGATCGAGGAGAGAAGCAACCTAGAACTAAGGAGAAACTTCCTGACAGTGAGAACAATTAACCAGTGGAACTGCTTGCCTCCAGAAATTGCGGGTGCTCCAACACTGGAGGTTTCCAAGAAGAGACTGGGCAACCATTTGTCTCAAATGTTATAGGCGGGTCTCCTGCCTGAGCAGGGGTTGGACTAGAAGACCTCCAAGGTCCCTTCCCACTCTGTTATTCTGTTATCTTTCTGCCCCAAACCCCTGTCGTGAAGTAGGGAAGGAGCTGGTTTAGAAAGAAGGAGAACCAGGTTGTCCTCCTTTTTCAGACAATGAGGTTCCATGGGTGACACTCAACTTGGGTCTCCCTGTTTCTAAACCAGCTCTTTCCCTACTACACGACACGGGTTTTGGGCAGGGCGATAACAGAATAACAGGCAGGAGACCCTGTACCATTTCAGACAAGTGGCTGTCCAGTCTCTCCTTGTTGTTGTTAGTTGCAAAGTCGTGTCCGACCCATCACAACCCCATGGACAACGTTCCTCCAGGCCTTCCTGTCCTCTACCATCTTCTGGAGTCCATTTAAGCTCACGCCTACTGCTTCAGTGACTCCATCCAGCCACCTCATTCTCTGTCGTCCCGTTCTTCTCTTGCCCTCCACCTTTCCCAGCATTTGGCTCTTCTCCAGTGAGTCCTTCCTTCTCATTAGGTGGCCAAAGTATTTGAGTTTCAACTTCAGGATCTGGCCTTCTAAAGAGCAGTCAGGGTTGATTTCCTCTAAGACTGACCAGTTTGAATGGCTTGCAGAAGTCTTCTCTAGCACCATAGTTCAAAGGCCTCAATTCACTTACATATACTTATACATTGTTGTTGCTGTTAGTTGCGAAGTCATGTCTGAACCATAGCAACCCCATGGACAACGTTCCTCCAGGCCTTCCTGTCCTCTACCATCTTCTGGAGTCCCTTTAAGTTCACGCCTACTGCTTCAATGACTCCATCCAGCCACCTCATTCTCTGTTGTCCCCTTCTTCTACTGCCCTCAACCTTTCCCAGCACTAGGCTCTTCTTCAGTGAGTCCTTCCTTCTCATTAGGTGGCCAAAGTATTTGAGCTTTAGCTTCAGGATCTGGCCTTCTAAAGAGCAGTCAGGGTTGATCTCCTCTAGGACTGACCGGTTTGAATGCCTTGCAGTCCAAGGGATTCGCAGGAGTCTTCTCCAGCACGGGAGAAGTCTCTCCTTAAAAACCTTAAAAAAATTCTTTCTCAACCCAACTTACCTCACCGGGTTGTTGTGGAGGAAAGCTGGAGTCTTCGTTGAGCCAGTGTTATCTTCAAGAGAGAAGGAGAACGATTGAAGACAAGGAACAGGGGAGACATGACAGCAGTCTTCCAACGTTTGAGGGGCTGTCACAGAGAGGGGGGGGTCAACCTGTTTTCCAAAGCACCTGAAGGCCAGACAAGGGATAACAGATGGAAACTGATCAACGAGAGATTCAACCTAGAAAGAAGGAGAAATTTTTCCGACAGGGAGAACAATCAACCAATGGAATAGCCTGCCTTCAGAGGTCGTGGGCGCTCCCATCCCTGGAGGTTTTGAAGAAGAGACTGGACTGCCATTTGTCAGAAATGGTATAGGGTTTCCTGCTTGGGTCGGGGGGTTGGGCTAGATGACCTCCAAGCTCCCTTCCAACTCCGTTATTCTATATAAATTCTACAATCCATGGTAGACCTTTTCGGGATGTTGGGTGTTTTGTTTTTTGTTTTTTTGCTTCCTCCTTGGACTCACTTCCTTTTCTCTTTTTCCCCTCCTCGCAGGGAGCATCGTCCAGCCTGGTGGTCAAGTTTGCCGACACGGACAAGGAGCGCACCATGCGCAGAATGCAGCAAATGGCGGGTCAGATGGGCATGTTCAACCCCATGGCCATACAGTTTGGAGCATACGGCGCGTACGCACAGGCAGTGAGTGTCCACACAACAAAGGGGTTCTGAGGGGTGGGTCTTGGCTCCACGGTTGAAGGGATTCCCAAATGTGTTTTTTCCCAAGAGGCAACTGGACTGTTTTTCTTTGAAGACGTTTCGCTTCTCATCCAAGAAGCTTCTTCAGCTCTGACCGGATGGTGGGGAATGGAAGGATTTATACTCCTTGCAGACAGCTGGTCATTTGCCTTCTTTTGGAGAGTCGTTGAGCCCACTTGGAGGTTTATCTGTGCCCTCAGGGTCATCTGAGTAGTCCAAATGGGTGTGGAGCCTTCTTGGCTGCAGGATGTTTTTGTTTTTTTTGCCCTGGATCCTTTCACTTCCATTTGTGACCCTGAGGACACAGATAAACCTCCAGGTGGCCTCGACGACTCCCTAAAAGAACGCAAATGACCAGCTGTCTGCAAGGAGTATAAATCCTTCCATTCCCCACCATCCGGTCAGAGCTGAAGAAGCTTCTTGGATGAGAAGCGAAATGCCTTCAAAGGAAAACAAGAAAGTTTTCAGTTGCCTCCTGAGAAAAGCACCTTTGGGACAACCATGACCTGGATGACGGAGAATCTCCATAGACACCAGAAGGGATTCCCTGAACTACAGGTAGTCCTTGACCTACGACCACAACTGAGCCCAAAGTTTACGTTGCTAAGTGAGGCAGTTGTTCAGTCCGTTTGGCCCCATTTTGCCACCTTCCTTGCCAGAGTTGTTAGGGGAATCGCTGCAGTTGTCAAATCGGGAACGCGATTCTTAAGCGAATTGGGCTTCCCCCATTGACTTTGCTTGTCAGAAGGTTGCAGAAGGGGGTCACGTGACCCCCCCCCCGCAGGGACAGTGCAGCCGTCATAGATATGGTTGATAAATGAATCAAATGATTTATTCTCTCCGATTGCTCTCTGGAGTTGGATTTTAAATATTCACCGGCTTTCTTTCTCCAGCCTGCAAATGTATTTTATTTATTTTAATATATGTTGGCCAAAAAAGCTCACACAGTGCTAGGCTGCATTAACAGAGGGATAGAATCAAGATCATGTGAAGGGTTAATACCACTTTACAAGGCCTTGATAAGGCCACACCTGGAATACTGCATCCGGTTTGGGTCACCAGGATGTAAAAAAGATGTTGAGATTCTAGAAAGAGTGCAGAGAAGAGCAACAAAGATGATCAGGGGGATGGAGGCTAAAACATACAAGGAACAGTTGCTGGAATTGGGTATGTGTAGTTTAATGAAGAGAAGGACGTGGGGGGGACATGATAGCAGCCTTCCAATATCTCAGGGGCTGCCACAAAGAAGAGGGATTCAAGCTATTCTCCAAATCACCTGAAGACAGGACAAGAAGCAATAGATGGAAACTAATCAAGGAAAGAAGCAACCTAGAATTAAGGAGAAATTTCCTGACAGAACAATTGATCAGGGGAACAACCTGCCTCCAGAAGCTGTGAATGCTACAGCACTGGAAGTTTTTAAGAAGAGACTGGCCAGCCATTTGTCTGGAATGGAATAGGGTCTCCTGCCTGAGCAGAGGGTTGGACTAGATGACCTCCAAGGTCCCTTCCAACTCTTCCTCTTCTTCTTCTTCTTCTTCTTCTTCTTCTTCTTCTTCTTCTTCTTCTTCTTCTTCTTCTTCTTCTTCTTCTTCTTCTTCTTCTTCTTCTTCTTGTTCTTCTTGTTTGTTGTTATTGTTATTTGTTGTTATTATTTGTTATTGTTGTTGTTGTTGTTATTATTATTATTATTTAAAACTTTTATTCATAAAACATGAAACTCAGTCAACTGAACGCTCAAATTGACTGGCAATAATGGTTGACACGGGTTGCTGCCAGCATCCTAGGTATCAACCAGGTATCTCCTTAAAATGTAAGATGTTCCGAGTAGTGCAGTTTTTTTGTAGCTTTGCTGGAGTTATTGCAGGAAGCTGCAATTTCTTGATGTATTATTATTATTATTATTATTATTATTATTATTATTATTATTATTATTATTATTATTATTATTATTATTATTATTCACACAGTCAGCCAGATGTTCAGACTGGATTTGGCATTTTTGTCTATCTATCAAGTCCTTACCAAGGGCCTGGGTTAGGCAGATGTGGATGTTTGATGGTATCACAGATATCGTTGCAGGATGGAAGCAGTTCCTAGAAATGCCACCTTTTGCAATTGACTGATGGCGAATTTGTCAATGCCGATGATGGTGTTCAAGTGGTGCTCCAGTTGTTTTGGGATTGCACCCAAGGCGCCTATTAATATTGGTACTCCCCTTGCTTGCCTTTGCCACAGTCTTTCTATTTCTATTTGTAGGTCTTTGTATTTTGTGATCTTCTCTGGTTCTTTCTCGTCTATTCTGCTGTCTCCAGGCACTGCCACGTCCACTATCCAGACTTTTTTGTCTTTCTTATCGACAATTGTTAAGTCCGGGGTGTTAGGTTGCAGGTGCTTGTCTGTTTGAATTGTGAAGTCCCAGCGCAGTTTAACTTTATCATTTTCTATGACTTTCTCTATTTTTTGATCCCACCAGTTCTTGCTTACGGGCAAATGATATTTCTTGCAGATCTTCCAATGCACCATTGTTGCTCCTTTGTCATGCCGCTGCTTGTAGTCAATCTGTGCGATCTACTTGCAGCAGCTTACCAGGTGGTCCACTGTTTCTTCAGCTTCTTTGCATAGGTGGCACTTACTGTCTGTTGCTGTCTTCTCCATTTTGACTTTGTATGCATTTGTCCTTAAGGCTTGGTCTTGTGCAGCCAGAGTTAGTCCCTTGGTCTCTTTCTTCAACTTTCCTGCTCTTAGCCATTGCCAGGTCTTGTTATTATCTGCTTTCCCAGCTATTTTTTTAATGTACTGGCCGTGTAGTGCTTTGTCTTCCCATGCCTCTATTCTGTTCTTCATTGGGTCTTTCTTGTAGGCCAGTTTGGTCTCTCCAGTAGTCAGTAAGCCTTCCTGATATACTAATTTCAGTGCATCTTCATCATTGTCCTTCAGATATTCTTCCAAAGCCATTTTTTTCTTCTTCAACCATCTGATGTACTTGCAGCATTCCACGTCCACCTATTTGCCTTGGTAGATAGAGTCTGTCAATGTCACTGCATGGATGAAGGGCATGATTCATTGTCATTATTTTTCTGCTCTTCCTATCCATTGCTTTTAGTTCTGCTTGAGTCCAGTCCACTATTCCAGCTGTGTATCTAATGACTGGAATTGCCCAGGTGTTGATTGCCTTCACAATATTTGGACTTTAGGATCTTCTTCACTCTCTTGATGTATTCACCTCTAATCTTTTTCTCGACTTCAGTGTGCTTGATGTTGTCAGCTTGAAGGATACCCAAGTATTTGTAGTAATCTTCCTTATCCAGACTTTTAATGTTATTTTTGTGGGGCATCTTAATTCCTTCAGTTTTCACTATTTTTCCTCGTTTGAGAGTAAGTGTAGCACATTTGTCCAAGCCAAACTCCATTGCAATGTCTTGGCTATATATAAGGACAGTGTTCAGCAGCGATTGTATTTCAGATGTTGTTTTTCCATACAGCTTCAGATCATCCATGTAAAGGAGGTGGGATAGTCTGGCAGATGTTTTTGATGTTTAATAGCCATGTCCTGAGTTATTCAGTATTGTTGACAGAGGAAACAGTGCAATATAACAAATAGTAGTGGTGATAATGAATCTCCTTGAAATATTCCTCTCTAGATATTAACCTCTCCCAGTCTTTCACCATTGACCTGCAACTGTGTCTTCCACTGTGCCATCGATCTTTGCACAAACTTTCTGATGTTTCGACTGACTCCTGTTATTTCTAGGCACTTGATTATCCAGTCATGTGGCAGAGAATCAAATGCCTTTTTGTAGTCAATTCATGCCACATTCAGGTTGATCTTCCTTTTCTTGCAGTTGTCCAAGATCATTTTGTCTATTAGGAGTTGATCTTTTGTTCCTCTGCTATTGGGGCGGTTTCCTTTCTGTTCGGGTGGAAAGAGATTGTTTTCAACTAGATGCTGTTGTACTGCATCAACTACCACACCAAGTTAGCAATCTGAAAGTTGTTGGTAAGCAGGTAATTGGCCTGTAGTTGCCTGGTTTTGCCCCTTTTGCTGGATTTTTCATTATTAGGTAGGTTTTCCCAGTTGTTAGCCACTTTTCAATTTCTCCTCCTTGTAGTATATTGTTGAACTGCTTGGCAATGAGTGGGTATATAACAGTTAGATGTTTCAACCAAAACTCATGCAGTTCATCTTCACCCAGTGCTGACCAATTTTTGATCTTCCTTGCTCTTTCTTCTACCATTTTTGTTGTTATTACTAGTTCTTTCATTTCAACTTCTGTTTTATTTGCATCCACCTCTTTTAACCAAGCCGCATCCTTGTTGTGTTTCTTTGGGTTATCCCACATCTGCTTCCACAACTGCACTGTTTCTTCCTTGTCAGGTACTGACTGATTCATTGCAGTTTCTCCGTTGATGGATTGGTAGAAAGGTTTCTGATTGGATTGAAATTGGAGGTTCTGCCTATAATTTGCAATTCGAGCTTCCTAGCTACTGATTTTCCTGGCTGTAGCTGTTATTTGCTGCTTTATTATTTCCAGTGCTTCCTTGATCTTCCTTGTTTCTAAGTGGTATTTCTTGATTAGGTATTCTTTGGTCTTCTTGTTCTTCAGCTTCTTTTCTTTCATCTGTTCTAGCTTGCTTGCATGTGATCTTAACTTGCTGATCTTATTTTATAGTCTAACCTTCCATTTTTGCTGTGCAGTTTGTTTGTTTTTCTTCTTCGTTGACTTTGCATCCCAGGTATTCAGTTATAACTGCAGCTGTGCTGTACATTAGTTGGTTCGTTTCTTGCAGTGAATTGGTGCTTATACTTGATATTGCAGTATTTGCATCTTTTAATGCTTGTGCTAGCTGTTTCTTTGGGACAAAGCTTCAATGCAGGCAGTCTTATTCTGTTGGGTTTTTTTTGCTGTTCTAGATGCTCAGTTATTCTTTTTTTTTTTTCAATTCTTTTATTTCTTTAGTTAGAGGGCTTTGTTCTTCCTGAGGAAGAGGTGCCTGGTTTCCAAATGAGACCAGTTGTATATCTCTGCTGGATTCCTTCACTGCCAGCTCCCCCTGGCTTGCCTCTACATTCTGAATAACTTTCAAAAAGGCTTTGATTTCTTCGCCCTGGGTAAACCTTTGCAGTTCGTCCAATTCTGTTTCTGTGAATACTTTATTTCATATTATAAATCGGCTTTGATCTGCTAGTCTCTGTTCTGTTATTTCCGATTCTGGGTGTTGTTCTTTCCAGAACTGGTGCATTCATTTTATATATCCTCTTCTTGTTGGACTTGATCTGTAATAACAGATCATTATTTCTTTGTTTTTAATCACTGTGTATCTGCGACGAGTAAACACCTTTTCTTCCAGTAGTTCTGCAGCTGCTGGCCCTGGTTGCTCAGCCAACAGTCCTGAGTCCTGTAGCCCATTTTTTCACCAGATATCCAGGAACTCCAACATCTAGCCCGGACCTTGTTAACCTGGGCGACATCTGAGCCAGTATGGCTTTCTGAAATTTACGTCTCACCATATTTTTTATGGGAGAGACGCTCTTTGTCTGACTCCTCTGATGAGACCTGTCCAGTGTGGTTGAACCTCTGGCATAGCTCTCGTCTTCCTCAGAGTACACATGCCCCACAACCACGTCAAGGTAGTGCCTCACTGGGGGATTATTATTATTATTATTATTATTATTATTATTATTATTATTATTATTATTATTATTATTATTATTATTATTTTCTTGCTGTTGCGGTCCAGTGTTATACTCTTCCTTTACTCAAAACTGCGTGAAAATACTCCATGTTGTATAATATCGTGTAAAATAGAAGACCGTCCTCCATATTACAGATAATCCTCAGTTTACAACCGTTCCTTCAGGGACCGTTCAAAGGTACCGCAGCCCTGAAAAAAGTGACTTAGGACCGTTTTCCACATTTACAACTGCTGCAGCATGACCCATGGTCACGTGATCAAAATTTAGATGCTTGGCCGCTGGTTCGTATTTATGACAGTCGCCGTTTCCTGGGGTCGCGTGAGCCCCTTTTTTGTGACCTTCTGACAAGCAAAGTCCACGGGGGGAAGCCAGTTTGACTTAACAACCGGGCTATTTGTTTAACAACTGCAGTGATTCACTTAACAGCTGTGGCAAGAAAAGTCACAAAATGGGGCAAAGCTCACTCAACAGCTGTCTCGCTTAGCCACAGAAATTTTAGGCTCAGCGGTGGTCGTACGTTGAGGACTCCCTGTCCTGTAGCTGCAAGTCTTCGCTCTACATTCCGTGTGGTGGGAATGACCAGGACCCGTTGAAAAATCCCAAATAAGCCCACCAGCCCCAAAGGGATCCAAATCCTCCCTCTAGATCCAATGTTTAGATCTAGCTGGTGAAATTGCTACCAGAAAAGGTGTCAACCAAGTGCAATGGATTTCAGAATAACAGAATAGCAGAGTTGGAAGGGATCTTGAAGGTCTTCTAGTCCAACCCCATGCTCAAGCAGGAGACTCCATACAGAATAACAGAATAACAGAACAACAGAATAATACAATAACACAATAATACAATAACACAATAACGGATTTGGAAGGGACCTTGGAGATCTTCTAGTCCAACCCCCTGCTCAAGCTGAAAACCCTACACAGAATAACAGAACAACAGAATAATACAATAACAGAATAACACAATAATGGATTCGGAAGGGACCTTGGAGGTCTTCTAGTCCAACCCCCTGCTCAAGCAGAAAACCCTATACAGAATAACAGAATTCAGAACAACAGAATAGCAGTATTGAAAGGGACCTTTGCAGGTCTTCTAGTCCATGGGTCCCCAACCCCCGGTCCGGGGACCAGTACCGGGTGGCAGCATGCCAGCAACTGGTCCGCACAAACAAGCAAAGCCCCATCCGTGGGATGCAGGCAATACACAAAACCACGCACTATCAGGTCCATGGAAAACCCCTCTCCACAGAACTGGTCCCTAGTGCCAAAAAGGTTGGGGAGGTGGGTAGGACAAACCCTGGCTCCAGCCCTTCCCCCCCCCACCCTTCCCCATCTCTCCCCTCCCATGAAATGATCAGGGCAGCCGGACAGTCAAAGGCTGGGACGCCATGCAGACCCTCTCAGCCGACCAGGACGTTTGCAGAAAGCCGCCTTCCTTTTGGCTCACTTGAGGCCTGCTCTCCCTCCCCTCTCTCTTTCAAATTGTCATTCGGCAAAAGAAATCTTAGTTAATTAATTGCGTGCGTTTGGGGCAAATAAGTTATTAATGAGCACATTAAGTCTGCATACATTTGCAGATGAGGACAAAATCGTAATTCTGAAAGGACAAAAAAAAAAGTAAACTTGACTTTTTAGAAAATGCGCATCTTGGCAAGGGCTGCCATCCCCCTTAAAAAGAGGCACCCTCTGGTTTCTCTAACGTGTTGGGAGGGCAAAGATTGGGCCAGACAGAGAAGTCACCGTCTTCAGCAAGTCACCGTCTTCAGCGACTGGAATGTTGGCTTCCCAGGGCTCAGATGGACACCTTAATGCCCTGGTAGAAAAAGAGGGAGGGAGGGAGGGAGGGAAGGAAAAAAAAAAGAGAGAGAGAGAGAGAGAGAGAGAGAGAGAGAGAGAGAGAGAGAGAGAGAGAGAGAGAGAGAGAGAAAAAAGGGAGGGAGGGACAAAGGAAGCAGTGGAGGGAGAAAGAGGAAGGAAGGAAGGAAGGAAGGAAGGAAGGAAGGAAGGAAGGAAGGAAGGAAGGAAGGAAAGAGATAAAGAGAAGGGAGGGAAGGAAGGAGAGAGAGAAAGAGAAGGAAGGGAAGAAGGAAGGAGAAAAAGAGAAGGGAAGAAAGAAGGAAGAGAGAGAAATGCCATGGTAGAAAAAGAGGGAGGGAGGGAGGGAAGGAAAAAAGAGAGAGAGAGAGAGAGAGAGAGAGAGAGAAAGAAAAAGGGAGGGAGGGACAAAGGAAGCAGTGGAGGGAGAAAGAGAGGAAGGAAGGAAGGAAGGAAGGAAGGAAGGAAGGAAGGAAGGAAGGAAGGAAGGAAGGAAGGAAGGAAGGAAGGAAGGAAGGAAAGAGATAAAGAGAAGGGAGGGAAGGAAGGAGAGAGAGAAAGAGAAGGAAGGGAAGAAGGAAGGAGAAAAAGAGAAGGGAAGAAAGAAGGAAGAGAGAGAAATGCCATGGTAGAAAAAGAGGGAGGGAGGGAGGGAGGGAGGGAGGGAGGGAGGGAGGGAAGGAAAAAGGGAGAGAGAGAGAGAGAGAGAATGGAGGGAGGGACAAAGGAAGCAGTGGAGGGAGAAAGAGAGGAAGGAAGGAAGGAAGGAGATAAAGAGAAGGGACAGAAGAAAGGAGAAAGAGAGAGAAAGAGAAGGAAGGAGAGAAAGAGAAGGGAAGAAAGAAAGAAGAGAGAGAAATGCCATGGTAGAAAAAGAGGGAGGGAGGGAGGGAAGGAAAAAGAGAGAGAGAGAGAGAAAAGGGAGGGAGGGACAAAGGAAGCAGTGGAGGGAGAAAGAGAGGAAGGAAGAAAGGAGATAAAGAGAAGGGACGGAAGGAAGGAGAAAGAGAGAAAGAGAAGGAAGGGAAGAAGGAAGGAGAGAAAGGGAAGGAAGGAAAGAAAGAAAGAAGAGAGAGAAAGAGAAAGTGAAAGGAGGGAGGAAGGGAGAGGGGGAGAGAAAAAGAAAGAGGGAAGGAAGGAAGGACACAGAGAGGGAAAGCCTTTAATTTAATTTAACTTAACTAAGACCCAATTTAAATAAAACCCGAAGCCAAGGATGGACCACGGCTAGGATGGGCGCACTCAGCAAGCCGCTTTCCCACACCCAAATCTGATCGCAGCCCCATTACAGCTCTGCCTTTCCACTGGCTAAGTCCCGCCCCCGCTTCCCAAGCGTCCTTAGGGAATATCAGCCCCGGAGTTCCACGCTTCCGAGGAAGAGCCGCGCGCCCACCCCGAGACACGCACCCACCGCGCGTCTGAGCTCCGCCATCGCGCAGAGTAGAGAGAGAGTAGCAGCTTTCTGAGTCGGGATCCGCCACAAGGGGGCGCCATCGCGAGGAATACTTAACGACAGGAAACCGAGCGTTGCTTTTTCTCTCCAGCGGGAAAGTTGGGGAAATGTGAGTTTTGCCAGCAGGGACTGTAAATAATAATAATAATAATAATAATAATAATAATAATAATAATAATAATAATAATAATAATAATAATAATAATAATAATAATAATAATAATAATAATAATAATAATAATAATAATAATAATAATAATAACAACAACAACAACAACAACAACAACAACAATAACAATAATAATAATAATAATAATAATAATAATAATTAATAACAACAACAATAACAATAACATCATCATCATCATGGCTTTTTTTCTCATAGAACGCTCAGAACGGAGTTCCGGCACCTTTTTTGGCTGGAACCTTGTTGGATAGGTAAGCCGGGTTGTATGACATGTGTGTGTTCCGGCACCTTTTTCTTTTACAAAAAAAGCACTGATGATGATGATGATGATGATAATAATAATAATAATAATAATAATAATAATAATAATAATAATAATAATAATAATAATAAAAATAATAACAACAACAACAATAACAATAACAATAAAAAACACCAGACCAGGACCGTATTTAGCTCTGCATACCTTCCTTCAAGACAGAAGAATAAACCTGCGGAATCCAGAGCAGAAGTTTACGTCAGACATAAAGCAGGGACAGAAACCCGCTTTTTTTTTATTATTATTATTATTATTATTATTATTATTATTATTATTATTATTATTATTATTATTATTATTATTATTATTATTATTATTATTATTATTATTATTATTATGGAATCGCTGTGACACAGACTATTAGTTCAGTTATTCGATTCAGTTATTCAGTTTATACATCTGCTGACCTGAAACTCCCGGTTTGTTCTCTGTTTACAAAACGAGGGGGGCTTGTTTATGTACTGGTGGGGTTGGTGATCCAGGAACCACCCAGAACAATCCCATCAACACTGCCAGGGCAAGCCCCTTGTCTAGCAACAGAGAGCAACGACACCGACACCGTACGTTCCACAGCCTCTCTTCTCGCACAACTGCACAACTATTGCAAGGACCGGAACTCAAGTCTACTTTTTATTTGGGCCTCGATTTGGGGAATCGTCCCAGAAAATTTATCTCCTTCTCCTCCTTTTCCTCCACCTCTTATCCCTCTCCTCCTCCTTCTTTTCTCCTCCTCTTCCTCCTCCTCCTTCTTCACTACTGCTTTCCTCTCCTTCTCCTTTTCCCCTCTTCCTCCTCCTCCCTCTCCTGGTTTTTCTTCTCCTACATATCCTTCTCCTCTCCCTTCTCCTCCTCCTCCTCCTGCTGCTGCTGCTGCTGCTTCCTCTCCTTCTCCTCCTTCTCCTTTTCTTCCTCTTCCTCTACCTCTTCTTCCTTCTCCTTCTCCTGCTTCTCCTTCTACCTATCCTTCTCCTCTCCCTTCTCCTCCTCTTCCTCCTCTTCGTCCTCCTCTTTATCTTTCTCCTCCTCTTCCTCCTGCTTCTTCTCCTTCTTCTTCCTCCTCTGCTACTGTTTCCTCTCCTTCCTCCTCCTCCTCCTCCTCCTCTTCCTCCTCCTCCTCCTCTTTCTTCTTCTCCACGGGGTCGTTTGAGGCTGGGTTCAAAGGCAAATGTTTTGAACATCCACCCCAGTTCTGGCAAGAGGCCAGGTGCCGTCCTCCCCTGCCCCCCCCCCCGGCCCCCCGCTCTGCCCGTGAATGCGTGATATTTTTTCCCTGTTCTCTTTGTTCCAGCTGATGCAGCAACAGGCCGCCATCATGGCCTCCGTGGCGCAAGGCGGCTACCTAAACCCCATGGCGGCCTTCGCAGCAGCCCAGATGCAGCAGATGGCCGCCCTCAACATGAACGGGCTGGCGGCCACCCCCATGACCCCCACCTCAGGTAAGCATCGGAAGAGCACCGGAGGCCCATCAAGCAGCACCGAACGCTTTTAATGCAGGTAGTCCTCGGCTTACAACTGTTCGTTTAGTGACCGTTCAAGGTGACAACGGCACTGAGAAAAAGCGACTCGAGGGACCCTTATTCACACTTACGCCCAGTGGTGGGATTCAAATACCTGAACATCTGGTTTCTCTGAGTGGATACAGGCCTGGGCCTCCGAGGCCTAGAACGGACTTCCGGAAGTGACATCCATGCACTTCCGGCGGGCCATTCTAGGCCTGGGAGGCCTCCACCAGGCCTAGAACAGACTTCCGGAAGTGACATCCACACACTTCCGGTAGGCCGTTCCAGGCCTGGGAGGCCTCCTCCAGGCCTCCGAGGCCTAGAACAGACTTCCAGAAGTGGCATCCATGCACTTCCGGTGGGCCATTCTAGGACTGGGAGGCCTCCACCAGGCCTAGAACAGACTTCTGGAAGTGACATCCACACACTTCCGGTAGGCCGTTCCAGGCCTGGGAGGCCTCCTCCAGGCCTCCGAGGCCTAGAACAGACTTCCAGAAGTGGCATCCATGCACTTCCGGTGGGCCATTCTAGGCCTGGGAGGCCTCCACCAGGCCTAGAACAGACTTCTGGAAGTGACATCCACACACTTCCGGTAGGCCGTTCCAGGCCTGGGAGGCCTCCTCCAGGCCTCCGAGGCCTAGAACAGACTTCCAGAAGTGGCATCCATGCACTTCCGGTGGGCCATTCTAGGCCTGGGAGGCCTCCACCAGGCCTAGAACAGACTTCCAGAAGTGACATCCACGCACTTCCGGTGGGCCTGAGAGGCCTCCTCCAGGCCTCCGAGGCCTAGAATGGACTTCCAGAAGCAACATGAGTTCAGCCGGTTCTCTGAACTAAACAAAATTTAGCTACCGGTTCTACTGAACCGGTGTGAACCGGCTGAATCCCACCACTGCTTACACCCCTTTGCAGTCTCCCCATGGCCACGTGACCCACATTCAGACAGCTTGGCAACTGACTCGTGTTTATGACGGTCGCAGTGTCCCGGGGTCACGTGATCCTCCTTTTGTGACCTCCTGGCAAGCAAAGACAATGGGGAAGCCAAATTTCATTTCACAACTGTCTTATTAACTCAGCACCTCCCGTGAGCCGCTTAACAAGGGTGGTGAGGAGAGTCATAAAATGGGGCAAGGCTCATTCAACAATTGTCTCGCTTAGCAACAGAAATTTTGGGCTTAGTTGTGGCCGTAAGTCGAGGACTACCCTTATGAAAAAAAATTAAAATGAAATATTGGGAAGCGTGTGCTCAAAGACTCCACCCTATGGGGCACCGTAAATCTTGCCCCATCCACAGGAGTTCTGGTGTGGGAGACTGCGAGTAAGATGAACAAGTAAAAGAAGCAATGATAACAGGGGCAAAGAATTTTGGATATAATATAGATTCAGAGACATGGCAAAGCCTGTGGGAAAGAAATTACAAATCGACAATGTCAACCACTTATAAAGAAAACTTTTTTATATAAAGTTTTTATTAATTTTTTTCATACAATTCATTAGTACTTATTCAACAAAAGTGTTGTCTGAGTTTATCATCCACTAATACAAATTTAATTCCTAATCCTTCATTCTTTTCTCCAGCCATTGATAAAATAAGTCCCAAGTTTGAAAGTATTCTGTTTCTTCTTTTTCGTTCAACCTCAAAGTCCATTTCCACACACTCTAGTATTTTTTTTTAATTATTTCTTCCTCTGGTGGTATGTCTTCATTTTTCCAATGTTGTGCGAATATGATTCTTGCCGCTGTTATCACATGTAGAATCAAGTATATACTTTATCAATCTTTTCTGACATTATACCTAATTAAAAAAAGTTCAGGTATAAAATCTACATGTTTTCCCAGCATCTTTTCTAGCCATGCATGTATTTTTGCCCAATATCTCTTTGCTTTAACACATGTCCACCATACATGAGGATAAGTACCTGACTTGTGTTTACATTTCCAACATTTATCTGATATATTTTAAAACATTTTTGCTAGTCTTGCTGGTGGCAAGGGCCATCTATAAAACATTTTATATATGTTTTCCTCTTATAAAGAAAACTTATACAAAATGTTTTATAGATGGCCCTTGCCACCAGCAAGACTGCAAAAAATGTTTAAAAATATGTCGGATAAATGTTAGAAATGTAATCATAAACCAGGTACTTGCTATCACGTATGGTGGACATGTTTTAAAGCAAAGAAATATTGGACAAAAATACATACTTGGCTAGAAAAGATGCTGGGAAAACTTGGAAGACCAAGCTAACATCTATCCTCGGTCACGGAAACTTTCAGGGTGACATGGAGCCGGTCCTTCTCACTGTCCTCCAGGGTTATTGTGGGGCAAAAAGGGAGGGTGACCCCAATTTGTAACAGCAAAGGAATTGTGTCAGAGAGTGTACAGTCTTATTGCACGAGATAACCCAGGAGTAAACATAGTAAACAGTGGTCTATTGTAAATGGTGGTTTATCTTACACTATCTACAATATCATACACCAGGAACAATATACATACACAAGCTAATACTGCAGGATCCAACAAAACCACAGTTACAGCAGGAAATGGAAGAAGAAAAAAGACATCAGCAGAGCCTTCCCTTTATACAAAGGCTCTTAAAGGGACACAGACCCTGCTGAGTCGGTCCCATCATTACATACATTACATAAGCTGGTTAGCTGTTAAATCAATACCTTGACAAATTGATATGGACTGAATAATAGAACAGAATAACAGGAGTCAGAAGGGACCTTGGAGGTCTTCTAGTCCAACCCCCTGCCTAAGCAGGATGCCTTATCCCATTTCAAATGAATTTCAGATTGCTTTGAAGTGTCTTCTGGATGTGACTTATCCATCTACAGGGAGTCCTCGAATTACAGCCATTTCTTTAGTGACCATTTGACGGCACAATGGCACTGTAAAAAGGGATTCGTGACTGTTTTCACACTGACGACCCTTGCAGCATCCCCCCCCATGGTCGTGTAATCAAATTCGGACTCTTGGCAACTGACTCATATTTATGACGGCTGCAGTGTCCCAGGATCACACGATCCTATCTTGCAACCTTCTGATGAGCAAAGTCAGAATGGGGAAGCCAGATTCACTTTACAACTGTGTCACTGACTTAACAGCTGCTGTGATTCACTTAACATCCGTGGCCGGAAAGGTCGTAAAATAAAGCAAAATGTACTTCACAATGGTCTTGCTTAGCAATGGAATTTGGGGGTTCAGTCATGGTCGTAAGTCGAGGGATGTCTGAAATTGTATAGGATCTCCTGCTTGGGCAGGGGGCTGGACTAGAAGACCTCCCAGGTGCTTTCCAGCTCTATTCTGATTTTGGCTACCTCTATATACTCAACCAATGAATGCAATTGATTGACGCTCTGCCTTTCCCCTCCCGACCTCTAGGTGGCAGCACGCCTCCAGGCATCACTGCACCAGCTGTGCCTAGCATCCCCTCCCCCATTGGGGTGAATGGTTTCACTGGTCTCCCGCCACAACCGAATGGGCAACCTGCAGCAGAAGCCGTCTTTGCCAATGGCATCCATCCTTACCCAGGTAGGACAAAATGGCGACATTGGGACCTCTTGCTTGAGCTTTGCTGGCTGGGGAATTCTGGGAGTTGAAGTCCACCCATCTTCGAATAAGCAAGGTGGAGAAACACTGCAGCAGAAGCTACTCAAAGACCAAGGGAAACACCATAACCCTTGTAACTCTTGTAAAAACCCACTACTTGGGTTCACAAAAAAAACCCGCTCCCTTTTATGACTCTGTAATACTTTCATACAGACATGTCCAACACAAGGCCCGGGGGCCGGATGCGGCTCGCGAAGTGGTTTCATGTGGCCCGCAAAGCCATCCTGGAAACAGTAAGGGAACGGCCCCCGCCGTCTTGGCCCCGGCCCAGGCTGGCCAGGAGCAAATGTACAATTTCGTGGTGGTCATCTATGCTGAAATACATTCAGTCTTAGCTCCACAAGGCCATCTGGAAACAGCGAGGGACCGGCCCAGGCCGTGTCGGCACTGCCCCCTTGGCGCATGCTGGGGAGATATCTCCCTTTGTGAGGAATGAAGAAATGCACCATCGTTTGGAAGTGGCCAGCACATGGCCCTGCTTACTTTGGGTAGGCTAGGGGTTGGGCAGCATTGTGCTTCTCTTCAGATTCATGCCACCCGGCTCAGCCTCTCGGCACTGTGAGTAGAGCATCCCGCTACCTGCCAAAACCGGGCAGGCTAGGGGCTGGGCAGCATTGCGCAGGTAACATCGACTCTCACACTGCTCATGACATCCCCTCCCATAGAGCCCACCAAGCCGGATATGTGAAGTAGGTGAGGGCCATGTGCTGACCATTTCCAGGCAGTGGTACATTTCTTCATTCCTCACGAAGGATGACACTTCCCAAGCTGTGTTTCTTGCCTGTTTTTCTCCCTCCCTCATCTCAAATATTTTCCCACCACTCTGTTTTTTGGAAGGAAGGAAGGAGAGGGAAGGTCTGAGGGAAGTCCTACCTTAGTCCTGCCCTGCTGCCCTTTCACCATCCCCTTGCCCCTTCCTCCTGGCCTATCCTGGGGGGTCTCCCTATTGCTAAGGAAGCTTTGGATACAAAGCCAGGTCTCATCACATGGAGAGGGAATGGGCCTCCCTCTTGATTTTGCCCTCGTACCCATCATGAGCAACCTGGCTAAGGAGAACTAGCACAGCAGCAGCAGCCTTGAGGAGGAGGTAAATGCAGTTGGGCACCCACTTGGGGAAGTGGGGCCGGGCTTAGTGCCGTGGGTGCTTGAGGGCTGGGGTAGGCATTTGACCTCCACGCCACCGTCCAGCCCCCCCCCCCCCCAATGGCCTGAGAGGAACAGTTAGGCTCCTCCGGTGGACCATGCCTTGGCACTTCCCTGGTCTCATCTCCTTCTGCCAGAGACCCTCAGATCTGTCCCACTCCTGCCCAGGGCCCCATAGGCACCCTTGACACAAATGATGTAGAGCTGGCCATGCCCACCCAGTAGGCCATACGCACTCCAGCCACGCCCACCCAGTAGGCCACGCCCACCCTGGCCACACACACCCGCCCCCCTGAGGGCAACCGCAATGCTGATGCGGCCCTCAATGAAATTGAGTTTGACACCCCTGCTTTAATAGAATTCTTTATTTTTTCTTGGCCAAGTGTGGTTGAACACACAAGGAATTTGTCTCCGGTGCAGAAGCTCTCAGTCTACACACAAGCATCAAGTGATAAATCGGGATCATATTCAATAATAATAACAGAATAGAATAGAATAGAATAGAATAGAATAGAATAGAATAGAATAGAATAGAATAGAATAGAATAGAATAGAATAGAATAGAATAGAATAGAATAGAATAGAATAGAGTGGGGTGGGGTGGGGTGGGGTGGGGTGGGGTGGGGTGGGGTGGGGTGGGGTGGGGTGGAGAGGAGAGGAGAGGAGAGGAGAGGAGTAGAATAGAAGCTGGAAGGTCTTCTAGTCCAGCCCCCCGCTTAAGCAGAAGAACCTATACCATCTCAGACAAGTGACTGTCCAGTCTCTTCTTAAAAATCTCCAGTGATGGAGCACCTACAATTTCTGGTGGCAAGCTGTTCCACTGGTTGATTGTCCTCATTGTCAGGAAGTTTCTCCTTAATTCCACGTTGCTTCTCTCTTTGATCAGCTTCCAACCATTGTTTTTCATCCTTTCCTCTGGTGCTTTGGTGAACAGCCTGGCCCCCTCTGCCTTGTGGCAGCCCCTCAGATACTGGAGCACTGCTATCCTGTCTCCCCTGTTTCTTATTTTCTTTAGACTAGCCAAACCCAAGTCCCGCAGCCGTTCTTCGTATGTTTTAGTCTCCAGGCCTTTGATCATCTTCTCTGAACTTTTTCCAAACTCTCAACATCTTTTTTGTAGTACGGTGACCAAAATTGGCTGCAGTATTCCAGGGGTGGTCTTACTGGGGTTTTATAAAGCGGTAGTAGTACATCTCGTGATTTTGATTCTATGCCTCTGTTTATACAACCCAGCAATTGTATTCGCTTTTTTGGCTGCTGCTGCACACTGCCGTCTCATGGTCAAGCAATCGTCCACTAGGACTCCAAGGACCCTTTCACGGTTACTGTTTTTAAGCCAGGTCTTGCCCAATCTGTACTTGTATCTTTGGTTTTTCCTGCCTAAATGTAAAACTTTCCTATTTTCCACATTGAAAGTCATTTTGTTGGCCCTTCTTTGCCATAATTGTTTAAGCAAAGCACTGCAGTCGTCAAATCCAGCTCCCCCCCATTGACTTGTCTGGAGTTCGCAAATGCGGATGACATGATGCCAGGACGCTGCAACTGTGTTAAGCACATGCCAGTTGCCAAGGTCCCAAATTTTGATCTTGTGATCCTGGGGTCGCTGCGACAGTTGTAAGTGTAAGGACTGATTATAAGTCCCTTTTGTTCAATGCCCTTGTCACTTCAAACATCTCTAAACAAATAGTTATAAATCGAGGACTATCTTGTAATTGCATGCTAGGCACCAATTGGCTGAATCACAATCCAGTGACCCCCCAGATAGACTGCAACATTCAGACCCAGCTTTATAATCAAACCTAGTCTTGCCTTAAGAGAATAAGAGAATAACAAAGTTGGAAGGGACCTTGGAGGTCTTCTAGTCCAACCCCCTGCTCAAGCAGGAGACCCCATTCCATTCTGGACAAAGGACTCTCCAATATCTTCTTTAAAACCTCCAGTCTTGGAGCACCCACAACTTCTGGAGGCAAGCAGTTCCACTGATTAATTAACAAAATAACAAGAGTTGGAAGGGGCCTTGGAGGTCTTCTAGTCCAACCCCCCTGCTCAGGCAGGAAACCCTATACCTTTTCAGACAAATGGTTGTCTAATCTCTTCTTAAAAACCTCCAGTGTGGGAGCATTCACAACTTCTGAAGGCAAGTTGTTCCACTGGTTAATTGTTCTAACTGTCAGGAAAATTGTCACAACTGTCAGAAGTTGTGGGTGCTCCATCACTAGAGACTTTCAAAAAGAGACTGAACAACCATTTGTCCGAAATGCTATAGGGTCTCCTGATGGAGCAGGGGGTTGGACTAGAAGACCTCCAAGGTTCCTTCCAACTCTATTATTCTATGTTCTGTGTTCCCTTTTTATGGCCCTTCCATCAAGCCAGAATCCTTGTCAAAGCAGCTGAGAAGCCTCCACCCCCTAACCCAAGAATGCCAGCTCAGCGCATTGGTTTGGTTATTGTAGTTATTGTTGTGTCTGAATGCCTAATTAATTGCAACAGTAAATGCACACTCCCTTAATCATTGCATCAGCTGTCCTAATCAATCTTCATAATACAGAATCGGTAGTATCGCACCCATGAATTTTAATCTACATAAATTGTGTGAAACGGCTCACAAGCTTGTTGTACCAAATGATATAATTATGGATATAGATTAAGCTTGGGGAGAATGATTTAAATTGGATTTGGGAAGAAGCTGACAGGGGGAGCTCTCCATTATATATTTGTTTTAATCCTGACCTTGCAATGCCTATTCTTAAAATGAGAGTCTTGGTCTTCCCCCCCCCCACCCCCAGTTGTTTTGGCCTCTTGCAAAATTGTAGTGCTAAATATGCTTATTCTGCTGATTTGTTAGGATTGTGGCCAGAAAAATGGAAGTCTGAAGTGTGTTTGTGAAGTAGAGAGATTCTAAGAAGGGCTGAAATATTTTTTGGGAAATTATAAGCAGATGATGAGTTCCATTGCTAAATGAAGACTTTGGTCCAAGCAGATGGATATCTCAGGAAAGAAAATTATGGTGGGAGTTGAAGTCCACACGTTTTGAACAGAACAAGAACAACAGAACAGAACAGAACAGAACAGAACCAGAACAGAACAGAACAGAACAGAACCAGAACAGAACAGAACAGAACAGAACAGAACAGAACAGAACAGAACAGAACAGAACAGAATAGAATAGAATAGAATAGAATAGAATAGAATAGAATTCTTTATCGGCCAAGTGTGACTTGACACACAAGGAATTTGTCTCCGGTGCATAAGCTCACAGTCTACATACAAGCAACAAGTGATAAATCGTGATCATAATCATAAAATACCTTCATCATAAATCATAAGATACCACACTCAGTGATAGTCATAGGATACTAAATAAGCAATCAACATAAATCATAATGGGATACTAAACAAAGGCATAAATCAACATAAATCTTGAGATAAAGAACAACAGAGTTATAGTCATAAGAAGCTAAGGAAATAGGTAATAGGAAAGATGAGAAGGATAATAAGTAATTCAGCCCTGTCGGTTGCAGTTTGCCGTAGACAGTTGCCAACTTTGGAGATCCCTGCTCTAAACGGACAAATCAAGGAGAGAAGCCATGTGGAATTAAGGAGAAACTTCCTAACAGTGAGAACAATTAGCCAGTGGAACGGCTTGCCTCCAGAAGTTGTGGGTGCTCCATCACTGGAGGTTTTCGAGAAAAGATTGGACAGCCACCTGTCTGACATGGTATAGGGTCTCCTAGTAGAGCAGGGGGCTGAACTAGAAGACCTCCAAGATCCCTCCCAGCTCGATTCTGATTGATTGATTGAAAATACCCATCTTTCAGCTTTTCTTTACATGCTACAGCTTCAGTTAAGGATGCATCTTCGTTCTCGCCTTGAAGGCGAGACATTTATCTCAGGTGGGTTTGGAGGCCATCTCTGTTTCCACCATCCTCACCAGTCCCTTCGGTGGAAGCTGTTCCAGAAAGGGTGCGATCATGTCTTCTTATAACAGGGGTCTTCAAACATGGCCCTTTTATGACTTGTGGACTTCAACTCCCAGAATTCCTCAGCCAGGCATGTCAGGTTCTAGGGACAAAGAGGAACAATATGTTCCCCCTGACAGAAAAGCAGCCAAGGGCAGTTACATTAGCCAACTCTGCCAAATTTTGAGGGCACATTTGGGGTGGATAATGTCCCCATTGAACTGGTCAGTTACAGTCAACTCAATGCCAGTGCAGTCCTAGGGCTGCATTAAATAGAGCAGGGGTCTTCAAACTTGGCCCTTTTATGACTTGTGGACTTCAATTCCCAGAATTCCCTTAGCCACAGAAATTTTGGGCTCAGAAATTATACTAGGACTGCCTAGTATAACTGATTGGCAAGAAGAGAAATTATCAATGGAAGAGAAATATCTGTGGAACCAGTAGAACAACCTGCCTCCAGAGGTTGTTAATGCTCCAACACTGGAAGTTTTTAATAAGAGACTGGACAACCATTTGTCTGAAATGGTCTAGGGTTTCCTGCCTGAGCAGGGGGTTGGACTAGATGACCTCTAAGGTCCCTTCCTACTTTATTATTATTGTTGTTGTTGTTGTTGTTGTTACACTGAAGGGAACAGTGTTTTATCGAAAGTATATTAATCTAATAGAATGGAACAGATTTTAAAGGTGGAATTTTTGCTAGCCCATTATCTTTTTACTGAATATTACTGAACTTTATATATTTTTATTAAATGTACTGAGCTGGCTTTTGACAGGATCAGCAGCTGCCAGCATTTTCTAGGTTTCTTATTGAAAAGCACAAATAATTTATTTCCCGAAAGAAGAGCGAATTAAGTTACAAGCGTATGTATCTTCGTCAAAATGAGCTGAATATTTTAAAATGTGATAGAGATTTTAACGATGTGGAAACCTTTTTTTTTTTTTTGATTATCATTTTGCATGCTGCATCCTAAGTCTGGGTTTCTCCTAACATAAGATTAAAACATGTAGATTTTTCAAACCAGATAGAACTTATTGTAATGTACAATTTGTCATTCAAATCATGCTGGTTAAAATTGCCAATTACTGTGCCATAATGTTATTTTAACGCTGATTTATTTCAACGTATTTTTTTAACTTTCAGACTGATGTGTGATATTTTAATAGGTAGATTTATATCAGTGTCATTTCAGAATTATTTCTTGTCAAACTTACAACGCTTGGAAAATCTGCTCTTTATTAATAGCTTGCTTTTCCTCTAGTCTTCTTACTTCTTTTTCTCGTTATATTTGTACATCGCCACTAGAGTCAGCTCTAAACAAGATGGGAGACCCACAAATCTAATAAATAAAACTCACAACCGCCTTCCCTAAAATGTGTGTATAAATGTAAAAACTTCTAGTCGGTTCAATATGAGCCAGCAGTGTGCTACAGCCTCCAAAAAAAACACCAATGCAGTCCTAGGCTGCATTAACAGAGGCATAAAATCACATTAAGTATTAATACCACTTTACAAAGCCTTAGTAAGAGCACACTTAGAATATCGCATCCAGTTTTGGTCATGTTGAGACTCTAGAACAGACATGTCAAACTCACGACATCACGTGAAGTCACGCAACGTATCGGAACTGTTTTGCCATTGCTGGCAATAGGATGGGCACAGCTACCATGTGACGCATCTGGCCCACGGGCCAGCAGTTTGACACTTCTGCTCTAGAAAGACTGCAGAGAAGAGCAACAAATAGGATCAGGGGACTGGAGGCGAAAACATATGAAGAACACTTGCAGGAATCTGGGTATGTCTAGTTTAATGAAGAGAAGGCTGAGGGGTGACACGATAGCAGTGTTCCAATATCTCAGGGGCTGCCACAAAGAAGAGGGGGGTCAACCTATTCTCCAAAGCACCTGAAGGCAGGACAAGAAGCAACGGATGGAAACTAACCAAGGAGAGAGGCAACCTAGAACTAAGGAGAAATTTTCTAACAGCGAGAACAATTAATCCATGGAACATCATGCCTCCAGAAGTTGTGGGTGCTCCATCACAGGAGATTGAACAACCATTTGTCTGAAATGGTATATGGTTTCCTGCCTGAGCAGGTGGTTGGACTAGATGACCTCCAAGGTCCCTTCCAAGTCTGTCATTCTGTTATTCTGATATCACCAGATGTGTTATGTTGTCTTTCCCGGAGATACAGGCATGTCTTTCAACCTCTTCTTTCTTTTCTCTCTTGTGTCTTCGCAGCACAAAGCCCAACCACGGCTGACCCTTTGCAACAAGCATACGCTGGAGTACAGCAATACGCAGGTCGTTAGTATTAACACTTTCCCCCAATAACTCTTTCACTTTCACTTTGGGGGGGGGGAGGCTTAGAAAAGTCACATTCATAGTTCATCTCATCTGCATGCCCATTCTATCTGAGCAGGGCAAGGAGCAACATCTGTGCTAGGAAGTTGTCTTAAGAGGCATTCCGTTATTCTTTAGGCTTACCAATATAGGAGCTCAGGGTTCAAATGAGGGGTCCTTGGTGCTCTCTCAGCTTGGTGGTTTTCTTGCAGACATTTCATGACCCAACTAGGTAACATCATCAGTGTTAGAAGAAAGGAGGAGGAGGAGGAGGAGGAGGAGGAGGACTGTGGAGCCTTGGTGCTGTCTGAGCTGGGTTGTTTTTTTGCAGACTTTTCGTGACCCAACTAGGTAACATCATCAGTGCTAGAAGGGAGTGGGGTTTGCAGAGTGAAGGAGGAAGAGGAAGAGGAGGACGATAACTGTGGGCTCCTTGATGCTCTCTGAGCTGGTTGTTTTCTTGCAGACGTTTCATGACCCAACTAGGTAACATCATCAGTGCTGGTAGAAAGTGGGATTTGGTCTCTGTTTTTATATACAGTGGCTTGCCCTGCCAGCATTGCTGGGAGTGGTCTTGATAGTTTCTTGATTAGGCTGTGGTTTATTGGTTGTTTGTCTGAGTTGGTAGTTCCATGAGTGAGGCATTGTAGTAAACAATGTATAAACAGAGAGCAAAGCTGAGCTAAAAATTCCAGGCTTTGGCGTCCATTTGACAATCAAAATGCATCCAAGAAGAAAGAAAGGAGAAATTTTTGAAGGAACATCTTGTCCCAGTCACATCTACCTTACCCACTGGAGTGGAGAGGCAGAGGATGTTACACGTCCCACGCCTGAGGAGGTCCATCTAGCAGGACCCAGAAGAAGGGCCACCTCTGCGGTGGTTCCCTCCCTGTGGAACATCATCCCTACGGAAATAAGATTGGCCCCAACCTTGACACTCTTTTAAAAAGTCTTGAGGGCCTGGTTTTCCCATGGCTTTTGGGACCCCAGACTGGGATGGAACCCATCAAATGGCTTATTTCCAAAGCAACAGAAGGTGAGAGAAGAAACGATGGATGGAAACGGGTCAAGGAGAGAAGCAGCCTGGAATTAAGGAGGAACTTCCTGAGAGTGAGGACAATTAGCCAGTGGAACCGCTTGCCACCAGAAGTTGTGGGTGCTCCATCCCTGGAGGTTTTTAAGAAGTGAATGGACAGCCACCTGTCTGAAATGGTACAGGGTCTCCTGCTTGAGCAGGGGGTTGGACTAGAAGACCTCCGAGCTCCCTTCCAGCTCTATTCTGAATTGGACCTTTTTTATCCTTATCATTTGATTGTTGTCCCAGGGGGGATGTGGGATTATTGTCCCGCTGAGATTGAGTTGGCGGCCATATAAATTTTCTTAAATAAATACGTTCCATCATTGTGCTAAAAAATTGCGCATGGGTGTAGGAACCAAGACTTCCATTCAACTCAGGGTTGCCCCTTCCCTTCAACAGGACCATTCTCTTTTGCATTTAGGAGCTGCTACAATTTCACGAGGAGGTTGTAGAAGACATTCAGAGCAGAAGTTTACCATCCTTTTACACTTAACAAGTCCAGCTTGTTGCTCCAACCAATTAATTTTGCTTCCTGTGGTGCAAAGGACAGTCATTAGTTCTTGCTGTGCAGGCTCTTTTTCTTTTTTTAAACTGGTTTCTTTTCTTTTTTTAGGGGGGGGGGATCCGGAGATGTACATTTCAAAACCTTCATTGGTTGGTGTTTAGTTTCCACTCCTAATTGCATGTCCAGCTTGACAGATGGATCATGTTGCAATGTTAGATTCTACAGGCTGCAGCTCATAATTAGGCCCAAGTATCCAGATGGACACTTGCATCGTTCCTGCTCTTGTGAGACCCCTCTGATCAAAGCAACCTTACCACGTGCTGCTGGCCGTACTGAGGCCTGTTATTCAGATCACTTGAGGCATTGAGATTTAATCTAGCTTTCCAGAACCTGGGGCAATCCAGATGAATTGGCTGGGTCTCAATTGGTTGACACTCTAGAAAGAGTTCAGAGAAGAGCAACGAAGATGATCAGGGGACTGGAGGCTAAAACATATAAGGAGCGGTTGCTGGAATTGGATATGTCTAGTTTAATGAAGAGAAGGGCGAGGGGTGACATGATAGCAGTGTTCCAGTATCCCAGGGGCTGCCCCGAAGAAGAGAAAGTCAAGCTGTTCTCCAAAGGACCAGAAGGCAAGACAAGAAGCAACGGATGGAAACTAATCAAGGAGAGTAGCAACCTAGAACTAAGGAGAAACTTCCTGACAGTTAGAACAATTAACCAGTGGAACAACCTGCTTGATGTAATTGGATATGTTTAATCTAACAAAAGGGATGCGGTGGCTCAGTGGATTAGGATGCTGAGTTTGTCGATCAGATGGTCGGCAGTTTGGCGGGTCGAATCCCGAGCGCTGCGTAACAGAGTGAGCGCCTGTTACTCGTCCCAGCTTCTGCCAACCTAGCAGTTCGAAAGCACATACAAAATGCAAGTAGAAAAATAGGGACCACTACGGTGGGAAGGTAACAGCGTTCTGCGTGCCTTTGGCGTCTAGTCATGCCGGCCACATGACCACGGAAGCGTCCTCGGACAAGCGCTGGCTCTTCAGCTTTGAAACGGAGATGAGCACGCATGTGTGGGGGAAACTTTACCTTTACCTAATCTAACAAAGAGAAGGATTAGGATAGCATCTTCCAATATCTGTGGGGCTGTCATGGAGAGGAGGGAACTGACCTGTTCTTCAAAGCATCTAAGGGAAAGGCAAGAAGCAGTGGATGGAAACTAATTAAGGAGGGAACCAACCCAGAATTTAGGAGACATTTCCTAACAGTTAGAACACTCAACCAGTGGAATGATTTGCCTCTAGAAGTTGTGGGTGCTCCATCACTGGAGGTTTTTAAGAAGAGACTGGACACCCATTTGTCTGAAGTGGTATAGGGACTCCTGCTTAAGTAGGGGGTTGTCTAATGAAAAGGACTAGCAGAGACATCCCAGTGTCTGAGGGGCTGCCACGAAGAAGAGGGGGGGTCCATCTATTCTCCAAAGCACCTGAGGGCAGGAGATGAAGCAATGGATGGAAATTAGTCAAGGAGAGAACCAACCTCAGAACTAAGGAGGAATTTCCTGACAGTGAAGACAATTACAACACTGGAACGACTTGCATCCAGAAATTGTGGGTGCTCCGTTACTGGAGGTTTCCAAGAAGAGATTGGACAACCATTTTGTCTGGACTGGTGTACGGTTTCCCACTTGAGCAAGGCGTTGAACTAGAAGACCTCCAAGGTCCCTCCCAACTCTGTTATTCTGTTGTTATTCTGAGTGATGAGAGTTCTAGGGACCTTGTTTGGAAATAAGACGGTTGGTCATGTAAGATCTCTGCAGGGCACCAACTTGGAAAAGTCTAAGCCCCCTGTGTCAAACTCTCAACATCACCTGACCTGCCGCGACATATTGTGACTTTTTTCCCATTGCTGGCAATGGGGTGGGCGCAGTTTCGGCATGATGCCTCTGGCCCGCGGGCCAGCAGTTTGACACCCCTGGTCTAAGCCTACAGACTACATTGGTTGTCTTCTTATTTCGGTAAGGTAGAAGAGCTAAATTAAACTAAATCAATTTAAGACATGCCCCAAATATGTTAGGATTGGCTAATTCCATCATTATCTTCTTCTTCATCACCACCATCTCCATATACCTAAAACTCCATGTTTTGCAGCCTAACCACATTTAGAGGGTGGGTGTCATATGGGAAAACTGCCTTAAATTGTACCATCCGCAATTCTACACCTTTTTCACAAGAATGTATTATGCTAAAATTCAAGCTAATGTAGCCTGTTGAGGAACAGGTATCAGGCAATGCTTAGGATAAAAGGTAAGGACACTCTTGAATCAAGCTGATCTCCAAGGGACCTCAGTGAGTTGTCCATGGAGTTTTCTTGGCAAAAATGTGAAATGGCAACATCTAGCCAACATCTTGGCTGGTTTTGAATCAGGTGACCAAGAATGATCTTGAGTGTACTTGGATAGGAGACCATTAGCAAGTTTTACAAGAAGACTACTTGTAAACCTGAACTTTACTTCTGTGTTTTTAACTGTTAAACCATTGGAAGCTTGTTCTTTCCTCCAAAGTACCCATGAAATGTCTCAGTAGATACTGCTCTATCTTCTACATCTTGAAATTGTTGAAGTTGGCAGTTGTGACTCCTCATAATTCAGGTACCGCCCTTTTTTTCCCCCAGTCCGTCAAACCTGTCGGTGCAATAAGTTCACACTTCCGAATGAACATTTCAGGCAGATGATAACCACGGACATGGAAGCTGAACATCTACTGTAGAGAGATTCTCAGTCATTCTAGGAGGTCATGGTTGCCCTGAAGTGCTTTCTCCAAAAGGCAACTGGACCTTCTTGGTTGTTGTTTTTTTTTCCTTTCAAAACATTTCGCTTCTCATTTAAGAAGCTTCTTCAATTCCCCAGGTTTCTGAAGAACTACCGCTTTATAAATCCTTAACACTTTATAAATACTAATACTTTATAAATATTTAATACTTTATAAAGTATTTTTATGGACGCGGTGGCTCAGTGGGTTAGGACGCTGAGCTTGTCGATCAGAAAGTCGGCAGTTTGGCGGGTCGAATCCCGAGTGCCGCGTAGCAGAGTGAGCGCCTGTTACTCGTCCCAGCTTCTGCCAACCTAGCAGTTCGAAAGCACGTAAAAAGGCAAGTAGAAAAATAGGGACCACTCCGATGGAAAGGTAACAGCGTTCTGTGCGCCTTTGGCATCTAGTCATGCTGGCCACATGACCACAGAGACGTCCTCGGACAAGCGCTGGCTCTTCGGCTTTGAAATGGAGATGAGCACCGGCCCCTAGAGTTGGAAACGACTAGCACGCACGTGCGGGGGAACCTTTACCTTTACCTTTACCTTAAAGTATTTTTTATAAAATCTAAATTCACACCTGGAAATACTGCATCCACTTTTGGTCACATTTCTAATAATAATAATAATAATAATAATAATAATAATAATAATAATAATAATAATAACAACAACAACAACAACAACAACAACAACAACAACAATGACGACGATGACGATGATGATGATGTTGAGACTTTGGAAAAAGTGCAGGGAAAAGCAACTAAGATGATTATGGGGCTGGAGGCTAAAACATATGAAGAACGGTTGCAGGAATTGGGTATGGCCAGTCAAGAGAAAAGAAGGACTAGGGGGGGACATGATAGCAGTCTTCCAGTACTTGAGGGGCTGCCACAAAGAAGAGGGGGTCAACTTATTTTCCAAAGCACCAGAAGGCAAGACAAGAAGCAACAGATGGAAATTAATCAAGGAGAGAAGCAACTTGGAATTAAGGAGAATCTTCCTAACAGTGAGGACAATTAACCAGTGGAACAACTTGCCTCCAGAAGTTGTGGGTGCTCCATCACTGGAGGCTTTCAAGAAGAGACTGTACAGCTACTTGTCTGAAATGGTATAGGGTCTCCTGCTTGAGCAGGGGCTTGGATTAGAAGACCTCCAAGGTCCCTTCCAGCTCTATTCTGCTTGAAGCTTCTTGGATGAGAAGCAAAATATGAGAAGCAAAACCAAGAAAGTCCGGATGCCTTTTGGAAAAAGCGCCATTGTGGACACTGAATCTTCTCTAGATCCTCAGAGCTACTCTGTCTCCTCCTTCCACCCTTGAATATTAAGAGGTTTAGCTTCCTAAATTTTAGGATCTTCTTGGGTCCTTGCAAAAGGCTCTTTCTGACCTGTGAGATGGAATTCTTGATGCAGAAGATGATGAGGCTCCTCTATTGTTTCTGCAAGGATTCTGAACTCCTCTTTTCTTCCTTTCTCCTTCCAGCTGCTTACCCTGCTGCCTATGGTCAGATAGGTCAAGCCTTCCCACAGCCACCTCCCATGATACCACAGCAACAGAGAGAAGGTGAGTCTATGAGATGCTGAAATGATCATTGCTTGGACTTTCTGTAGCTTTAGAAACAAGGCTTAAGCCAATGGGTCCCATAGGAATTGTAGGAATGGTGGGTATCCAGGTATCAGAGGCATCTAGTTAGAGGTGGCCAAATCAACAGTAAGCCAAGGGAAGACAATGAGTTGTTTATAAGAGAAGAGGTCAGAATGCAATATTGCAGGCTAACTCTGCCAACTGCCAGCAGTTCGATCCTGACCAGCTCAAGGTTGACTCAGCCTTCCATCCTTCCGAAGTCGGTAAAATGAGGAGCCAGATTGTTGGGGGGTCATCGGCTGACTCTGTAAATTGCTTAGAGAGGGCTGTAAAGCACTATGAAGCGATATATGTCTAAGTGCTATTGCTATAGATGGATGGAGAGATAGATGGAGAGATGGATGGATAGATAGATGGAGAGAAAGAGATGATGCAGAGCCATTGAGGCGCAGTGGTTAGAATGCAGTATTGCAGGCTAATTCTGCCGACTGCCAGCAGTTCGATCTTGACCAGCTCAAGGTTGACTCAGCCTTCCATCCTTCCAAGGTCGGTAAAATGAGGACCCAGATTGTTGGGGGGCAAGATGCTGACCCTGTGAACTGCTCAGAGAGGGATGTAAAGCACTATGAAGTGGTATATAAGTCTAAGTGCTATTGCTATAGATGGATGGATAAATAGATGGATAGATGGATGAAAAGAGAAAGAGAAAGAGCAATGGAGGCACAGTGGTTAGAATGCAGTATTGCAAGCTAATTCTGCCGACTGCCAGCAGTTCAATCCTGACGGGCTCAAGGTTGACTCAGCCATCCATCCTTCCGAGGTCAGTAAAATGAGGACCCAGATCATTGGAGGGACAATATGCTGACTCTGTAAACCGCTTAGAGAGGGCTGTAAAGCACCGTGAAGCGGTATATAAGTCTAAGTGCTACTGCTATTGCTATTACAAAAAGTAATAAAGGCAGGATGTAAATAAAAAAATAAATACAGGTTTGTTTACTCAGAAGCATCACAATTAAAACAAGGCATACTATGCGACCTAAGATTTAAAATATAAAATATTATTTTTTTAAGAAATACAGGTAGTCCTTGACTGATGACCACAGCCGAGCCCAAAATTTCTGTCGCTAGGCTAAGCGACTCAGTGAAGTTTTGCCCCACTTTACGACTTTTCTTGCCACCGTCGTTAAATGCAGCTGTTAAATTAGTTACACGGTTGTTAAGTGAATCCAGCTTTCCCCCCTTGACTTCGCTGGTCAGACGGTCACAAAAGAGGGATCACATATCACACACACACACAGAGACACACACACAGAGACACACAGACACAGACACACACACACACACACACACACACACACCGGGGCGCTGCGACCGTCACAAACACGAGCCAGTTGCCAAACGTCTCAATTTTGATCACATGACCGCAGAGATGCGGCAACGGTCGCATGCGTGAAAAGTGGTCCTAAGTCCCTTTTTTCCCCATGCCGTCGTAACTTTGAGTGGTCACTAAATGAACTGTTTTTAACTCGAGGACTACCCGTGACTGAGAAAGGGATGAACTGCCATGTTCTTCAAGTTGATATTCCCCAAATGTCGTGGGCTTCTGTACGCAACTAGCGGTGTCAAAGACCAGGAACTCTGACATGAGAGGAAACAGAGAAATTGGCTAAGTCCTCATGTTCTTGACCTTTGTAGATGTAGGTCAGGGGTAGGCAACCTTGGCTCTTTTATGACTCATGGACTTCAACTCCCAGAATTCCTGAGCCAGCTTGGTTGACTCAGGAATTCAGGGAGTTGAAGTCCATGAGTCATAAAAGGGCCGAGGTTGCCTATCCCTGATGTAGGTACATCTTGAGAGGCTTTCTTACTTACAATAGAGGCAAAGATACATTGGAGGCCTGCATTTTTCAAAAGGGCTGTTAACGCATAATTCAAGGATGACAAGACGAGGAAAGCTTAAGTTCAAAGGTTCCACCGCTGATTTGATCCGCTTTTATCCAGATGTGTACTTTTTCTACTGTGGCACTTTTCCCAACCTTCTTTATCCTTGAGGCCTTTGATTAAACAAGTTTAGATGCAATAATCCTTTGCCTCGTCAGGCAAAGATCTCAAAGTGGGTCACGGGGCCTTGAGAAAGAGCCACCAGATTGAGGCTTCCTTGGGGCTTTGATCCCATGGCTGGAGCCACCATTTTAAGATTTGTTGTTGTTTTTTAATTTCTCTTCTATTTCACTTTATGGATGCCCCTGCTGGGCTAACCGTCTTTGAACCTTAATTTAATTTTCCTTAGAGCCTACTAAGAAAGTTAATCTAATCCATGAAAGCACACAATTCTCCGAGTATATTCCTTCATATCTCCACTCCCGATATCCCTATCCCTCCCTCTCTCTCTCCCTCTCTCTCTCTCTTTGTCTCTGTCTAATCTATCTATCCATCCATCTCCATATCTATCTATCTATCTATCTATCTATCTATCTATCTATCTGTCTGTCTGTCTGTCTGTCTGTCTGTCTGTCTGTCTGTCTGTCTGTCTGTCTGTCTATTCATCCATCTCCATATCTATCTATCTATCTATCTATCTATCTATCTATCTATCTATCTATCTATCTATCTATCTATCTATCTATTCATCCATCTATCTATACATCCATCTCCATATCTATCTATCTGTCTATCCACCTATGTATCTATCTCTATTCTATCATCTATCTATTCATCCATCTATCTATTATTCATCCATCTCCGTATCTATCTGTCTATCTATCTATCTATCTATCTATCTATCTATCTATCTATCTATCTATCTATCTATCTATTCATCCATCTATCTATACATCCATCTCCATATCTATCTATCCATCTACCTATGTATCTATCTCTATTCTATCATCTATCTATCTATCTATTCATCCATCTATCTATCTATTCATCCATCTCCATATCTATCTGTCTGTCTGTCTATCTATCTATCTATCTATCTATCTATCTATCTATCTATTCATCCATCTATCTATACATCCATCTCCATATCTATCTATCCATCTACCTATGTATCTATCTGTATTCTATCATCTATCTATCTATCTATCTATCTATCTATCTATCTATCTATCCATTCATCCATCTCTCTCTCCCTACCCCTCTCTCTCTCTCTCTCTCTCTCTCTCTCTCTCTCTCTCTCTCTCTCTCTCTCTCTCACACACACACACACACACACACACACACACACACACACCAGGAATCAAAGGAAGAAACTCTTGAACGGTAATCGTGATCACTTATTCTGATCTCCTGCATGTGTTGTCTTTCCATTGAGTTCCTCCTCCCTTGAACTTTCCACCTTCCAATAGCCATCAGTACCTCTGATTGGACCCCCCTGGAATTCTTAAACTTCACTAATATTGCACTCCTAACTTCTCACATGCAATTCTCAAAGCATGGCAAATATGTCTGGCCTGCATGGAATGAACTCAAGAGTCAACCTTATGATGGACTCACCAAATGGGCTGGCCTTGCACAAGATGGTAATCAACTAAAGGTAGCGTTGATCAGGCCTTGTGTGGTGAGAAATACAAAGTCAGCCTTCATTAATAAGTTCAGGTGGTCTTCTTAAACCTGAGACAGCTATTGTCATTTGAGGTCCTATTTTCTTCGTACTAGATGGATTTTTTCTCCCAGTCCTCTATTATTATTATTATTTGTCCATTGCAATCAATACCTGAGTAAATAGGAGCATATGGAGAAAACCACAAATGCTGAAATAGTTCGGCTGATGGCTTTTATAGCCTCGTATGAAAAGTATTGATTTGTCTGGACGTGTCAAGGACTGAAATATATTTTGGATTCACCAAGGTGGAGAAGGAAAAAACAGAAACACACTGAATTCTTGCGCCCAGGACCTCTTTGGACATTAATCTCTCCCACCCCCCAAAAAAGTACAGTATTTTAACACAATTCCAAATAGCCAAAAGGGGGTCAATCTATTCTCCAAAACACTTGAAGGCAAGACGAGAAGCAATGGATGGAAACTAATCCAAGGGAGAATTAAGGGGAAATTTCCTGACAGTTCGAACGATTAAATCAGTGGAACGACTTGCCTTCAGAAGTTGTGGGTGCTTCAACAATGGACGTTTTTAAGAGATTTCTCTGAAATGGTATAGGGCAGGGGTCTTCAAACTTGGCCCTTTTATGACTTGTGGACCTCAGCTCCTAGAATTCCTCAGCCAGGCATGCCTGGCTGAGGAATTCTGGGAGTTGAAGTCCACAAGTCATAAAAGGGCCAAGTTTGAAGACCCCTTGTATAGGGTTGGACTAGAAGACTTTTAAGCTCCCAACTCTGTTGACCTCTTATTCTGTTTTTCCTCTGGTGTTTATGAAAGGTTACAAACACTGTGAGAAAACCTGGTATAAAGACAATTTCTTAATACCTTTCTTCTATAGGAGTTTTTAGATACCAGAATGTATGGTATTTTTAGAGAAATGAACTCATTTTCAACTACTCCATTGTGCCAACACACTGACATTCTTTCTTTATAAGTGAAAGATGAATGCAGAGACAAAGGAAATAATTCAAATGAATCAACAGGGCTTGCTTTATACAGAAACACAAAAGCCAGATTCCCAGCTCAATAAATAAATTGGTACTGAATAATGCTCCTATTATTATAATCCCATCGACACACATGTATTTTATGAAGTCTGCCTAGGTTTTCTCCAGCTGACATCAGTTTAGTCACACCCAGGAAAGGGGTAGAGCTGAAGATGACAACTTAGTAGCTGAAGCAGGGGTCTTCAAACTTGGCCCTTTTATGACTCATGGACTTCAACTCCCAGAATTCCTCAGCCTGGCTGAGGAATTCTGGAAGTTGAAGTCCACGAGTCATAAAAGGGCCAAGTTTGAAGACCCCTGACCTGAAGGTTCCAGAAGTTTTTCTTAGTACTTTGTGAACTACTGAGTAAGTCTTATTTTTTTCCTTTAAATAAGACTCGCAACTTGATGCTAAGTGTGATTTTTGGTTGACTGTCCACCCACAAAGTCTGCTTATTCCTCACTGACCTTCCTCCTCCGTGGTCAGGAATGATGCTATAATCCCAGAATACTGTATGTTGCCTGATATATGTTTGATTTCGGTTCAAAACGTGGCATCTTCTTCTAACACCTGTTCAAAACCAGTTGCGTTTTAAGACCAAAAACAGTTTAGGCATAACCAGGAAAGGTATAGACCAGAAATTTAACAGAATAGATTTAACAGAATCACAGAGTTGGGAGGGACCTTGGAGATCTTCTAGACCAACCCTCTGTTAATAACAACAACAACAAATAATAATAATAATAATAATAATAATAATAATAATAATAATAATAATAAGAAGAAGAAGAAGAAGAAGAAGAAGAAGAAGAAGAAGAAGAAGAAGAAGAAGAAGAAGAAGAAGAAGAAGAAGAAGAAGAAGAAGAAGAAGAAGAAGAAGAAGAAGAAGAAGAAGTTGGCATGGACCTTGGAGGTCATCTAGTCCAACCCCCTGCTCAGGCAGGAAACCCTACACCATTTCAGACAAATGGCGGTCTAGTCTCTTCTTAAAGACTTCCAGTGTAGGAGCATTCACCGCTTCTGGAGGCAGGTTGTTCCACTGGTTAATTGTTCTAACAGTCACGAAGTTTCTCCTTAGTTCTAGGTTGCTTCTCTCCTTGACTAGTTTCCATCCGTTGCTTCTTGTCCTGCTTTCAGGTGCTTTGGAGAATAGCTTGGCTCCCTCTTCTTTGTGGCAGCCCCTGAGATATTGGAACACTGCTATCATGTCACCCCTCACCCTTCTCTTCGTTAAACTACACATACCCAATTCCAGCAACCGTTCCCCATATGTTTTAGCCTTCAGTCCCCCAATCATCTTTGTTTCTCTTCTCTGTACCCTTTCTAGAGTCTCGACATCTTTTTTACATCGTGGTGACCAAAACTGGATGCAGTATTCCAGGTGTGGCCTTACCAAAGCATTGTAAAGTGGTATTAGTACTTCACTTGATCTTGATTCTATCCCTCAGTGTTCAAGCAGGAGACCCTCTCCCATTTCAGCCAAATGGCTGGGCAGTCTCTTCTTGAAAACCTCCAGTGATGGAGCACCCACAACTTCTGGAAGCAAGCTGTTCCTCTGAATAATTGTTCTCATTAATGGGAAAATTCTCCTTATTTCTAGGTTGGTTCTGTCTTTAATTAGTTTCCATCTGTTGCTTCTTGTCCTGCCCTCAGCTGCTTTGAATAGGTTGACCCCCTCTTCTTTGTAGCAGCCCCTCAAATATTGGAATACTCCTATCATGTCACCCCTAAACCTTTTTCCCCCATTAAAACAGACAAAACCATTTATTTAGCCTCCAGCCCCCTAATAATCTCTGTTACTCTTCTCTGGACACTTTCTAGAGTCTTAACATCGCGGTTGACCAGCTGGGGACAGAAGGCACCAGGAGATGCCTCCATTGTGACTCCAGGAGATCCTTGCTTTTGTAGAATTAGGCAATGTTCCTTGTGGTGTGTTGGCTGTCTCATTTGAACCATTTGTAAAAGAACATCATGGCTGTTGGACAACTAGATACACTTATTGCTCAACCTGGGGTATTGAATGGACCCAACCATGGTCTACCTATTCCTTTCAGTGACCCCAGTTCTGGACCTCAATAACAGGAGAAATTTCCTGACACTGAGAACAATTAGTCAGTGGAACAACTTGCCTCCAGAGGTTGTGGGTGCTCCATCGCTTGAGGCTTTTAAAAAAGAGATTGGACAACCATTTGTCTGAAATGCTATATTGTTTCCTGCTTCTGCAGGAGGTTGGACTAGAGCAGGGGTAGGCAACCTTGAAGGCTCTTGTATGACTCGTGGACTTCAACTCCCAGAATTCCTGAGCCAGCCATGCTGAGGGGAAAGGGTGACTTTCCAAGCTGAGCCATGCTGGCTCAGGAATTCTGAGAGTTGAAGTCCACGAGTCATGAAGGGGCCATAGTTCCCTCATGCTGGCTCAGGAATTCTGGGAGTTGAAGTCCACCAGTCATAAAAGAGCCAAAGTTGCCTGCCCCTGGCCTAGGCCTAGGCCGCTTTATGACTCCTGGACTTCAACTCCCAGAATTCCTGAGCCAGCCATGCTGAGGGGAAAGAGAGAGGTTTCCAAGCTGAGCCATGCTGGCTCAGGAATTCTGGGAGTTGAAGTTCACTAGTCATAAAAGAGCCAAGGTCACCTACCCCTGGCCTAGGCCTAGGCCACTTTATGACTGGTGGATTTCAACTCCCAGAATTCCTGAGCCGGCCACGCTGAGGGGAAAAGGAGGGGTTTCCAAGCTGAGCCATGCTGGCTCAGGAATTCTGGGAGTTGAAGTCCACCAGTCATGAAGGGGCCATAGTTCCCCCATGCTGGCTCAGGAATTCTGGGAGTTGAAATCCACGAGTCATAAAGGAGCCAAGGTTGCCTGCCCCTGGACTAGAGGACGACCAAG
>NC_138203.1:7716639-7744139 GCF_964194415.1 Vipera berus
GAGAACCAAGAAAGTTCAGTTGTCTTTTGGAAAAAAAAACACCCTTGGGAGACAGAAGGGTTGGGTCTCAGGTTGCATGGCGGAACATTGATGTGGGTAGGTGGTCCCCATCCTCGCTCCTCTTTCCTCTTGTGCTGCTGCTAATTGTTTGGGATGTTGCCATGTTGTTGGTCGGGATGGTGGGTTCCACGTGGAACACTCTGCATTCATCTCTTGCCATCACTTCACACCCCTCATGAGCTGCCCGCTCTCTGCTTACCTGCATTGATTCCAAACCTTTTCTCACCTGGCCAGCCCTTGTCTTCCTGGCACAGCCAGTGGAGGGGGAGGGGGACCTCAAAAAAATGAGATTCAGGAGGAACTTTTGCTCTTTCCATCTTCTCCAGATCCAGTTCAAAGCCAGCTTGGGGCATTTCTCCCCTTTGCTGTCCAAATCCTGATGGGTTGTACCTTGAAATGTCTTTGAAAAGTGGGTTGACCCACCCCTGTGGTTTAGGGCAAGAACAACCAGCAAATTGTGTGAACTGGAGTGTGGGTACAGAGGCCAAAAATGTGGATACAAAGGCAGAAGTAAACGTTCTTCAACATGTGCTGTGAGTCCCAAATCAGTCATTTGGGGGGAACGGCACCTAGGGGTGCTTGTAGAGTGGTACCAATGCAGGAGTCCACACCTGTCTATCCCCATGAGAAATGGAGACCTCGGCCAGGTTCAAGTAGGCCTATGGAAGCAAGCATGGAATGCAGACAATCCCAACATCTGTCCATGAATTATATCCAAGAGAAGATTCTGGTGTGATAGGAACAGAAAGCTTTGGTGTGTGCACACCTGTGTTTTTACGTGGGTCATAACTGGTTTCTTGGATTAATTTTGAGCTGGCAGGACAGAACATAAAGCACAATGGTGAGGTGAGGACTTGTGGGAGAGAAGCGTGGCTCAGAAAAGTACTGGGAGTCCTTGACTTATGACCAAAATTGAGCACAACGTTTCAGTGAGATGGTTGTTAAGGGTATTTCGCACCACTTTTACGACCTTTCTTTCCACAGTTGTGGAAAGTGAATCACTGCAGTTGCTAAGTAAGCAACACGGTTGTTAAGTGAATCTGGCTTCCCCCCATTGACTTTGCTGGTCAGAAGTTCACACAAGGGGATCACGTGACCCCGGGACGCTGCGACCGTCATAAATGTGAGTCTGTGGCCAAGCATCTGAATTTTGATCACGTGACGGGGGGGCTGCTGCCACGGTCGTTAAGTGTGAAAAACGGTTATATGTCACCTTTTTTCAGTGCCGTTCTAACTTCAGTCACTAAATGAACTGTTGTAAATTGAGGACTAGCTGTAGGATTTGGGGCTGGAGTAAATCCCAGAACTGAAGGACTTTCCGCCAGTTCCCCATGCGAATTTCTTTCCAGAGAAATTCTAGCCAAGGTAGTTTTTTTTCCATTACTAGAGGACCACGTAAATATCATGATGGCCTAATTCAGAAGAGAAAAGTGTGTTATATTGGACAACATAATAACGAGGCATATTGCCATTCTTTCAAAGAAACTGAGCATTCAGGACTGTTGCAGAACCACATGGAGGGTCTTTGAGTTCCAGTGTGTTGCTAATGTTGTATGACTTTCAGATGAACGTGGCCCCTTAAGAAAGAAACACCTGTGGGTTATCATGTGTCGGTCCTCACCCTGAGTGACTGAGCCTCTTCCTGTGTGTAGTTTTCCTTACTCACAGACATGCCCCTGATGCACCCAGTTGCATCAGACCGACAATTCAATCGGATGGCAGAAGCCATTTTTTGTTCATCCTGGTCATGTGACTTTAAAATGCTGGGAAGGAGGTAGAGAGGAAGGAAGGAAGAGAAGGAAGGAAGGAAGGAAGGAAGGAAGGAAGGAAGGAAGGAAGGAAGGAAGGAAGGAAGGAGAGGGAGGGAGGGATTAAGGGGAGGGAGAGAGGGAAGGAAGGAAAACGGAAGGAAAGAAAGGGAAGGAAGGTAGGAAAGAAGATAGGAAGGAAAACGGGAGAGGTAGGGGAGGAAGGAAAATGGAAGGAAGGAAAGGGAGGGAGAGGGAAGGAGGGAGGGAGGAAAGAAAGAGGAGAGGGAGGGAGGGAGGAAGGAAGCTAGGAAGGAAAATAGGAAAAAACAGTAGAGCAAGGAAAGAAGGAAGAAGACAGGAGAGGGAGGGAGGAAGGAAGGAAGGAAAGAAGGAAGGAAGGAAGGAAGGAAGGAAGGAATTCTCCACAAAACTATTCATTACAAGGATTAAATTATTCATTTCCAACGTCCCATGACAGGGTCCCAGTCAATTGGAGCGTTGGTCCCTTCTCCATCTGTTGATCAAGATTTCCATGTTTGGCACTCATTTGCTTTGTTTGATCTTATTCTATTATTAGCAGGACAAGGGAGAGACAGGAATTTTTTTTAAAAAAAACAAGAACAACAGGACCCATCACACTCCCTTTTTCTACCCCCAGCCCCCAAGTAGGGGAGGGGGAGGCAGCCCGGAGCTGCAGCGGGGAAGGGGAGAGGAGAGGAGAGAAAGCCAGAGAAGTATTAGGGCCTCACCCGCCACTATTCATTTTGGCAAACTATAATTAATTTGATGTTTAGATTAATATCTGATGCACTCTCAAAGGTGCACACAAAGCATTTTTCCTTTATTATAATGTTGATTGCTTATTGGGGAGATAAATTTTCATTGTCAAGGAATCCCCCGACTTAACAAAACTTTTAGTCCTAGCAAGCATGTCTGCAAAAAAAGAGCAGAGGTGGGTGCTTTCGCCACTCCACGCAGGCGCCTGGCCAGGCTTCGGCCTGCTGATCATCTCAGCCAGGAGAAGGCCCTTATGAGGGGCAGGGACCTGGCTTTATTGGGTGGCCAATTTTGGCTTTGCAAACGAGACTTTCCGTTCAGCCCCTCGGCTTGCGCAACAGACATGGCCTGTTGTTTATTTTGGGGTATTGAAGAGGCAACCTGAAAGATCTCCGGATTCTAAGATGTTCCAAGCCTCTTTTTTTTTTAATTCAAAAAGGGCAAGATGGCAGCCTTAACTGCTTGGTTCCACAGCTTCCATTGTTCAGGTGCAGCCACCATCTTGACTTTTTTGCCCCCTTGTGCCTCCTGCTGCCCCCATCCTGGGACTAATATACGATCTGCACCATAAATGGAATAAAAATACCTATAAACCTAAAACCAGATAGAAGATAGATGATTAGATAGATAGATAGATAGATAGATAGATAGATAGATAGATAGATAGATAGACAGACAATTAGATAATTAGATAGAGATATAATAGATAGATAGATAGATAGATAGATAGATAGATAGATAGATAGACAGACAGACAGACAGACAATTAGATAATTAGATAGAGATATGATAGATAGATAGATAGATAGATAGATAGATAGATAGATAGATGATAGATAGATAGATATAATTGATAATTAGATAGATGATAGATGATAGATAGATATAATTAATTAGATGATGGTAGATAGATAAGGGACGTGGTGGCTCAGTGGGTTAGGATGCTGAGCTTGTCGATCAGAAGGTCGGCAGTTTGGCAGGTCGAATCCCGAGTGCCGCATAGCAGAGTGAGCACCTGTTACTCGTCCCAGCTTCTGCCAACCTAGCAGTTCAAAAGCACGTAAAAATGCATGTAGAAAAACAGGGACCACTACGGTGGGAAGGTAACGGCGTTCCGTGCGCCTTTGGCGTCTAGTCATGCCAGCCACATGACCACAGAGACGTCCTCAGACAAGCACTGGCTCTTCGGCTTTGAAACGGAGATGAGCACTGACCCTTCGATTCAGAAACAGTTTTTGAAACAAGGTAGTTCAAACGAGTTAACTTATAAAATGTGTCCAAATCTGGGACACATCACTTCCATGGAATTGAAATTTGTGTAAAATATTTCATGGCACGTAAAATTATCGCAAAAACATTTTACACCATCAGACAACATGTCACAGAACATTTCCTGTGCTCACCTCCTGGGGGTTGACTGTGCAGTCCGGTTCGTTCAGCACGGGCTTCTTTCAAGGCTGATGCACCGTTGAAGATCTGCCTGAATTTTAAAGATTTTTTTTTCCTACGTTAGAAGCTCTGCCTTTGTTGAAGTACAGGTAGTCCTCGACTTACAACAGTTTGTTTAATAACCAAAGTAAGAATGGCACTGAAAACAAGTGACTTAATGACAGTTTTTCACCCTTCCACCCGTCACAGCATCCCCGCGGTCATGTGATCAAAATTCAGAGGCTTGACAAGCGACTCATATTTATGACGGTCGCAGTGTCCCGGGCTCATGTGATCCCCTTTTGTGACCTTCTGTCGAGCAAAGTCAATGGGGAAGCCAGATTAAACTTTACAACCATGTTGCTAACTTCACAACTGCAGGGATTCACCTAACAATTGTGACCAGAGAGGTTGTAAAATGGGGCAAAACTCATTTAACCAATGTCTCACTTATCAACGGAAATTTTGGGCTCCATTGCGGTCATACATCGAGGATTACCTGTATTGAGGACTCTCATGCGGGTCTATCTCTGAAAAGATGACCCAAGAGGTCCCACGCTGTCTAGTGTAGTGCATTTAAATGCACGTGCGCACAGACACATGTGCACACTGCCCATGTGAACAGATCGGGGGTTTTTAGAACAAAGAAAACAAGATGGTTTAATGCATCCCAAGAACCACATCAGATTTTGATGAAGCAGGACAGGAAGAGAGTTGAAGCATTTGAAATTTGGTGCTGGAGAAGACTCTTCAGAATACCATGAACAACCAAGACAACAAGCAAAGAGAACATCAAACACCCCAGCCCAAAGTTGTTATAACAAGGTCCTACGGAGCAGGTTCAAATTGTGGGAAGACTTCACTACAAAGCTGAGCAAGATAGAAAGAGAAGATCAAGAACCAGGACCAACAGCGAGGTAGATAATGCATCAACCAACCAACTTAACTATCTATGGAGATTCTTCATCATCCAGGTCACGGTTGTCCCAAAGTTGCTTTTTCAGGAGGCAACTGTACTTTCTTGTTTTTCTTTGAAGGCATTTCTCACCTCATCCAAGAAGCTTCTTCAGCTCTGACTGGATGGTGGGGAGTGGAAGGATTTATACTCCTTGCAGACAGCTGGACATTTGCGTTCTTTTTAGAGAGCCATGGGGGCCACTTGGAGGTTTATCTGTGTCCTCAGGGCCACCTGAGTAGTGCAAATGGGCATGGAGCCTTCTTGGAACTGCTGAAAGGACTATGTTGTAGACTGGACTTTCTTGTTTTTCTTTGAAGACATTTCGCATCTCATCCAAGAAGCTTCTTCAGTTCTGACTGGAAGGATTTATACTCCTTGCAGACAGCTGGTCCTTTGCGCTCTTTTAGAGAGCCGTTGAGGCCACTTGGGAGGTTTATCTGTGTCCTCAGGGTCACCTGAGTGGTGCCCATGGGTGTGTAGCCTTCTTGGCTGCAGGATGTTTTTCTGCCCTGGGTCCCTTTTCCCTTCCATTCTCCACCAGTCAGTCAGAACTGAAGAAGCTTCTTGGATGAGAAGCGAAATGTCTTCGAAGAAAAACAAGAAAGTCCAGTTGCCTCTTGGAAAAAAAGCACCTTTGGGACAGCCAGCTAGGTAAGATGGAATTCTCAAGACTGAAAGTTGGAATCTGTGTACATTAGAGACTACTTACTTGCTTGCTTGTTCACTTGCTTCCTTACTTTATTTGTTTATATGTTTTCAACTCACCCAGAGGTGACCCTAGGCAGTTTCCATATCTGTTCCACTATTGAATTCTTTTTTGCTCTCTCTGTTCCTTCCAATCAAGGAACTACCAACTCAGACAGTGGACTTAATGCATATTTTAACAGGTAGTCCCCGACGCTAAACTTCGTTTAGTGAAGGTTCAAAGTTACAGTGGCGCTAAAAAAAAAAAAGTGACCTGGGACCGTTTTTCACACTTGACGACCGCTGCAGCATCATGTGAACAAAATAGGGTTTGTGCAGAGGGTTAGGTTCAACCACGACGGCCCCGAAAACAAGTGACTTAGGACCGTCTTTCACACTTAACGACCTTTGCAGCCTCCCTGCGGTCACGTGATCAAAATTTCAGACGCTTGGCAGCTGACTCGTATTTATGACGGTTGGGGTGTCCCGGAGTCACGTGATCTCCTTTTGTGACTTTCTGATCAGCAAAGTCAAAGGGGAAGCTAGATTCCCTTAACAACTGTGTTACTAACTTAACAACTACAGTGATTCACTTAGCAACCGTGGCAAGAAAGGCCATGAAATGCAGCAAAACTCACTTAATGACTGTCTCGCTTAGCGATGGAAGTTCTGGGCTGATTTGAGGTTATAAGTCCAGGACTATTTGTATTCTGTCATGTCTCTTTTATTTTTTTTATTTTATGTTTCCTAATTTTTATTGTTGTGAGCCGCCCTGAGTCCTTAGGGAGAAGGGCGGCATATAAATTTAATAAATCCTAATCCTAATCCTCTCCTTAATCTCCAATGATTTATACCAAAAGAACAGACCGAATTTGGTTCCTCTGATATCCCCACCATGGTTTGTGTTTCAGCTCTTTTTAAGCACAAACTTTGCCTGGCTTTGTCTAAAAACAAACCCTTTGTTTAGATTTCATTTTCAGTTCATATATCGAGAGACGGAGGGAGTCTCTTCGCCTAATCAGGTTTCTTTCTGAATAAAATAAAATAGCCCATTTACGTTTTAAAACTTCGTTCTTGTTTGTCAAGTCATCTGTTTTTATCCCTCCCGTGCAACGAGGTGATTTTTCCCAGTAATTATTCCGTACTTACTCTTTCTTATAAATGAACTTCAGCCCAGAAAAATTATGTGAGGGAATATATATATATATTTCTGCTTGCACCGTAGTTTTGCCATGCAAAACCTCATTTGTTTGTAAAAAGCACGGTATAATGGGATTATGAGAACAGATAGCCATCTTCACAAATTGTGCCGGCCATATTTAGGGTTAAATTTCTCAGCTCCCTGTTTCAGCCATGGTCCGTCAATCCAGTCTTATTTACAGCCGTACCCCCAAACCTCTGCGTAAAACATCAACAGCAAACATGCAGTGAACTAAAATATTAAGAAAGAAAAATGTAGCCAATTGCCTTCTGACATGGAATAATCTATCAGAGCTTAATTACGCCCTGGATTTCCTTGCAGCAATTAAGAAGGATCGAAATAATGAAAACTTTTTTGGAGACTTCTTTAAGGGTGTATCGATTAAAGGGGGGGGAATGGGTTCTCTTCTATCGGACAATTGGAGCAGATGATTATTTCGGATGATTAGTTTGTCCTTGTTGAAAACTTTGACTCGTGGGATAGAGACTAGCACCGACAGAAGAGAATATTTATTGCTCAGGGTTGTAGCCCATTTGAACTGTGGGCTCCTTGGTGCTCTCTGATTTAGTTGTTTTCTAACAGACATTTCATGACCCAAGTAGGAAACATAATCCGTGCCTGCAGGGTGAGGGGTTTGTGGACGAGGAGAAGGAGGAGGAAGAGGAGGAGGAGAGCTGGGGGATCCTTAATGCTCTCCAAGCTAGGTTGTTTCCTCAAAGACATTTTACCACCTAACTAGATTACATTATCAGTATTAGAAGAGAATGGAGTTTCATTTCTGTTTATATACAAGTGGTTTGAGGGACACGGTGGCTCAGTGGGTTAGGACGCTGAGCTTGTCGATCAGAAGGTCGGCAGTTTGGCGGGTCGAATCCCGAGTGCCGTGTAACAGAGTGAGCGCCTGTTACTCGTCCCAGCTTCTGCCAACCTAGCAGTTCGAAAGCACGTAAAAATGCAAGTAGAAAAATAGGGACCGCTCCGGTGGGAAGGTAACAGCGTTCCGTGCGCCTTTGGCGTCTAGTCATGCCGGCCACATGACCACGGAGACGTCCTCGGACAAGCGCTGGCTCTTCGGCTTTGAAACGGAGATGAGCACCGGCCCCTAGAGTTGGAAACGACTAGCACGTGTGTGGGGGGGGAACTTTACCTTTACTTTACCTTACAAGTGGTTTGATTAAAAGACAATATTTGTAGTTCAGGGTTGAAATGAAGGATCCTTGGTGCTCTCTGAGCTTGGTGGCTTTCTTTCCAACGTTTCCTTACCAGCACACTGATGATGTTGCCAAGTTTGGTAATGACACGTCTGCAAGAAAACCACCAAGCTCAGAGAGCACCAAGGATCCCATATCCCCTTCTGGGTTTGCGCACAGAATCCAGGCCCACAAAGCCTGGCTCTCAATCTCCACCAATCTCTCTCTCTCTCCAGCCCAAAGGATTTCTCCTTGCAATCTCCTCTTTTTGGGTGCAACTTCTAAGTTTGACACTCCTTTCAGATAAATAACCCCTTGCTTTCAAGCCAGCAACTTTGCTGAACAAGAAACATCGGATGACCTGAGCTTGCAAAATTTCTCCATCCTTCCCTGCCTTACTAAATCATTTATTTTGTGCAGCCTTTTTTTTCTTTTTATGCAATTCCTAGAATTTAAAAAAAAAACAAAACATAAAACAGATTTATCACAAAACCCTGTCCTCCCATCAACCTTCCTCAGACCGGTACATATATTTCTCTGATTATTAATTAACACGAACAGAGAAGATGCTTTGTACTTTTTAAGCTCTCCTCTGTCTCCCCCCCCCCCCCCTTCCTTGTTCTTCAGAATTAGGTCTTCCTCGTGTTACACTGTTTTATGAGCAGTGGGTGCTAGTTGCGTTTCTTCCCCATTGAGCATGGTTTAGAATAACTCCACACAATCCTCAACTTACGACTCCTTGGGACAATTAATAATGATGATGATGATGATGATGATGATGATGATGATGATGATGATGATGATGATGATGGAATGATGGAAGGGATCATGGAGGTCATCTAGTCCAACCCCCTGCTTGGGCAGGAAACCCTATACCATTTCAGACAAATGGCTGTCCGGTCTCTTCTTAAAAACTTCCAGTTTTGGGGCATACACAACCTCTGGAGGCAGGTTGTTCCACTGGTTAATTAGAATAGAATAGAATAGAATAGAATAGAATAGAATAGAATAGAATAGAATAGAATAGAATAGAATAGAATAGAATAGAATAGAATAGAATAGAATAGAATAGAATAGAATAGAATAGAATAGAATAGAATAGAATAGAATAGAATAGAGGAGTGGAGTGGAATGGAATAGAATAGAATAGAATAGAATAGAATAGAATAGAATAGAATAGAATAGAATAGAATAGAATAGAATAGAATAGAATAGAATAGAATAGAATAGAATAGAATAGAATAGAATAGAATAGAATAGAATAGAAAATATGGAGTGGAGTGGAGTGGAATGGAATGGAATGGAATAGAATAGAATAGAATAGAATAGAATAGAATAGAATAGAATAGAATAGAATAGAATAGAATAGAATAGAATAGAATAGAATAGAATAGAATAGAATAGAATAGAATAGAATAGAGGAGTGGAGTGGAATGGAATAGAATAGAATAGAATAGAATAGAATAGAATAGAATAGAATAGAATAGAATAGAATAGAATAGAATAGAATAGAATAGAATAGAATAGAATAGAATAGAAAATATGGAGTGGAGTGGAGTGGAATGGAATGGAATGGAATAGAATAGAATAGAATAGAATAGAATAGAATAGAATAGAATAGAATAGAATAGAATAGAATAGAATAGAATAGAATAGAATAGAATAGAATAGAATAGAATAGAATAGAATAGAGCAGGAAGGGACCTTGGAGGTCATCTAGTCCAACCCCCTGCTTAGGCAGGAAACCCTATACCATTTCAGACAAATGGCTGTCCGGTCTCTTCTTAAAAACTTCCAGTGTTGGAGCATTCATAACATCTGGAGGCAGGTTGTTCCACTGGTCAGTTGTTCTAACTCAGCCCAAAATCTCTGCTGTTCAGTGAGACAGTTGTTGAGTGAGGTTTGCCCCGTTTTACAACCTTTCTTGCCACAGTTGTTAAGCGCATCACTGCAGTTGTTAAGTCAGTAACAGGGTTGCAAAATGAACCTGGCTTCCCCATTGATTTTGCTGGTTGCAAAAGGGGGAATCACATAACCCCGGGACACTGCGACCATCACAAATACAAGTCAATTGCCAAGCGGCTGGATTTTGATCATGTGACCACCAGGATGCTTCAATGATTGTGCGATAAGCAGTCACTTGTTTTCCATGCTGTTGTAACTTTGAACGGTGAGTAAATGCACTGTTGTAAGGCAAGGACTACCTCTACTGGCATAAAAGGACAGTTAGGTATTTTTTTAAAAAAAAAATCATTTGTATCCCAGGTTTATTATTTTTACTAATAAGTCAAGGCAGTGAACATGTCCAATACAGTTTCCTCCTATTTTATTCACACCAACAACCCTGTCAGGTGGGTTGGGCTGAGAGAAAGTGACTGGCCCAAAATCATGCTTCAGCTTTCATGCCTAAGGTGGTACTAGAACTCACTGTCTCCTGGTGATTGCTCCAAAATCATCCACCAGCTTTCATGCCTAAGGCAGTACTAGAATTCACCATCTCCTGGTGATTGCTCCAAAATCATCCACCAGCTTTCATGCCTAAGGCGGTACTAGAATTCACCGTCTCCTGGTGATTGCTCCAAAATCATCCACCAGCTTTCATGCCTAAGGCAGTACTAGAATTCACCATCTCCTGGTGATTGCTCCAAAATCATCCACCAGCTTTCATGCCCAAGGCAGTACTAGAATTCACCGTCTCCTGGTGATTGCTCCAAAATCATCCACCAGCTTTCATGCCTAAGGCGGTACTAGAACTTATCATCTCCTGGTGATTGCTCCAAAATCATCCTCCAGCTTTCATGCCTAAGGCAGTACTGAAACTCACTGTCTCCTGGTGATTGCTCCAACATCATCCACCAGCTTTCATGCCTAAGGCCGTACTAGAATTCACCATCTCCTGGTAATTGCTGCAACATCATCCATCAGCTTTCATGCCTAAGGTAGAACTAGAACTCACCATCTCCTGGTGATTGCTCCAAAATCATCCACCAGCTTTCATGCCTAAGGCGGTACTAGAACTCACCATCACCTGGTGATTGCTCAGAAATCATCCACCAGCTTTCATGCCTAAGGCGGTACTAGAGCTCACCATCTCCTGGTGATTGCTACAACATCATCCATCAGCTTTCATGCCTAAGGTAGAACTAGAACTCACCGTCTCCTGGTGAATGCTCGGAAATCATCCACCAGCTTTCATGCCTAAGGTGGTACTAGAGCTCACCGTCTCCTGGTGATTGCTACAACATCATCCACCAGCTTTAATGCCTAAGGTAGAACTAGAACTCACTGTCTCCTGGCGATTGGTCCAAAGTCAGCCAGCTGGCTTTCATGGCTAAGGCAAATTCACAATCTCCTGCTTTATAGATTGGTGCCTTAACCATTAGGCCAAACTGGTTAGTCTGTCTAGTCTAACAAAGAGAAGAACTGTGGGTGTCATGGTAGCAGTCTTCCAATACTTGAGGGTCTTCACCGAGAAGATGGAGTCAACCTATTCTTCAAAGTACTGGAGGGCAAGATGTGAAGTAATGGATGGAAGCTTAACAAAGAGAGTTCAGCCTAGAAATAAGGAGAAACTTCCTAACAGTTAGAACAATTAATCAGTGGAACAACCTGCCTCCAGAAGTTGTGGGTGCTTCAACATAGGAGGTGAAGAGACTGGACAACCATTTGCCTGTAATGGTATAGGGTCTCCTGCTCGAGCAGGCGGGTTGGTCTAGAAGACCTCCAACGTCCCCTCTAAACCCTATTCCTCTATGTTTGTTCTATATAGTGAAAGAACAACATATCAATTCTATTGTCTCAGCCGAAGCTCTTTGTAGCTTTCATCAGAACCTGAACCCCAGCAAACGATCAGATTCATGTATTGTCCTAACCCAGGATACGAACAGGCCATAATTGGTTAGGTTTGCACGGGAGGGCCATCTCTATATTTCCATGATGACAACATGACACACACAACTTAATTGCAGTTTATACCAAATATCTACAGGTCATCCACCATGATAGGGAGAAGTCTTGGTTTAGAACAGTCAATGAATTCAGTCTTTGGCTGGTAGTTGGTGATTACTAGGAGACGCGGTGGCTCAGTGGTTTAAGATGCTGAGCTTGTCCATCAGAAGGTCGGCAGTTTGGCGGGTCGAATCCCGAATGCCGCGTAACAGAGTGAGCGCCTGTTACTCGTCCCAGCTTCTGCCAACCTAGCAGTTCGAAAGCACGTAAAAATGCAAGTAGAAAAATAGGGACCACTACGGTGGGAAGGTAACAGCGTTCCGTGCGCCTTTGGCGTCTAGTCATGCCGGCCACATGACCACGGAGACGTCCTCGGACAAGCGCTAGCTCTTCAGCTTTGAAACGGAGATGAGCACCGGCCCCTAGAGATGGAAACGACTAGCACGCATGTGCGGGGGGGACCTTTACCTTTACCTTTACCTGGTGATTACTGCTTCCCCTAGCACAGGGGTCTTCAAACTTGGCAACCTCAAGACCTGTGGATTACGTGGCTGGCTGAGGAATTCTGGTCATTGGAAGTCCGCAAGTCTTAAAGTTTGGAGACCCCTCCTCTAGCATGCTCTTCCTGCTAAATTCATAACTTTATTATTATTATTATTTTAAAAAAAACTACAAATGGGAGATTTAAATTTCACAATCCTATCTTGAGCTCCTTCCCATGATGAGTGATAACCAAGGATGTCATTTTGAACTGGGAGAAGAATAAGAGATAGCAGTTGGTTTTATTTTATTTTATTTTTATTTACTAAATGCATATCCCGTTCCGTCTCACTATCCAAAGAGACTCTGAGCAGCTTGCAAGGCAATAAAAGTAGATGTATAAAAGCAATTATGCAGATTGAAAGATTTTGCCTTTCATTGAGCTTGGGGGCGAAGAGGAGCAGGAAGGAGTGGACACGTTGGAGCCTGGGTAGCAAATCACATTCAAACAGTGCGCTGTTGAAAACGTTCCTAACACTTCTACTCAGAGTCACTCGATAATGAGACGGGCAACATCTAAATTTAATAAAAAAATAAAAAAGAAATCCCTGTGTGAGTCAGTTTTAGCAGAACATTTACACTGAGCCCTTTAATATGAGCATCCTAGTCCAAGTCGAGTCTAACAGTGCAAGACAATTCCTGGCCGCCTGGCAGACAGACAAATCAGCCATCAACACGCACATAGGGGATAAGCAACATCTACATACCGTTCAAAAGAGACAATCGGCAAAAAGAAAACAAAAAGACTAAAACACCTCCTTGCCAGCAATCAACATCCAGATGAGCAGAGATTAACAGCAAGAGTAACATTTTGACTTACCATCAAGCAGTAAGCAATACTCGAGTCAAGAAACTACCATTTCAGACAAACAAACTAACAGCAAACAACAGTCTAATCAACGAACCATCAAGAACACCCCCACCAATACTGACTGACAGGGCAAGCCACTAGTCTACAGTATAAACAGACAGCAAACCCCACCCCTGTCCCTTCAACCACTGATGAAGTTACCTAGCTGGGTCATGAAATGTCTGCAAGGAAACAACCAAGCTCAGAGAGCACCAAGGACCCCACAGCCACCATTCTCCTCCTCCTCCTCCTCCTCCTCCTCCTCCTCCTCCTCCTCCTCCTCCGTTCTCCACTCTGCAAACCCTCACTCCTTGCATGCACTAATAATGTTCCCTAGTTTGTTCATGAAACGTCTGCAAGAAAACCCCCAAGCTCAGAGAGCACCAAGGACCCCTCTGTTCAACCCTAATCTACAAATATTCTTTTCTATCACTAAAGGTAAAGGTAAAGGTTCCCCCGCACATGCGTGCTAGTCGTTTCCGACTCTAGGGGCCAGTGCTCATCTCCGTTTCAAAGCCGAAGAGCCAGCACTTGTCCGAGGACGTCTCCGTGGTCATGTGGGCAGCATGACTAGACGCCAAAGGCGCACGGAACGCTGTTACCTTCCCACCGTAGCGGTCCCTATTTTTCTACTTGCATTTGTACGTGCTTTCGAACTGCTAGGTTGGCAGAAGCTGGGACGAGTAACAGGCGCTCACTCTGTTACGCGGCACTCGGGATTCGACCCGCCAAACTGCCGACCTTCTGATCGACAAGCTCAGCATCCTAACCCACTGAGCCACCGCGTCCCTTTTCTATCACTACTGGAATGTAATTTCTAGAAATTCTGGGGGGGAAGCAGATCCTGCAAGAATTAGAGCACTGGTGTAAACCAATTTTGACAAAAGAACCCTGCCAAGAGTACATGTGGGGAGCAAACACTAGAATCAGCATGACAAAATCAAATGCCATGAATGGAATATTCCTGTTGAGCTTTAACATTGCAGAGGCCAGTACTAAAAAAACAACACCAGGTTGATATCTCTCCAAGTAGCTGCTTGGCTTTCCGGATAATATTGTTATTATTTTTAATTGAGTCACTCCATTGATATCTAGTATCATCAACAGCTTCTTTTGTGTTTTGTGATTTTTGTTCCTGGTTCCTGCGGGGAACACAGCACTGAAAGACAACAAAAGGATCCAGCGGCAAGGGCAAACTGGCTGCCAGGGTGAAACATTTTCTTTTACTTCTCCAAGTGATTTTATTAAAGTTTACTGTAAGATAAAGCATGAATGGAAACAAAAACTGAAAATGTTAAAGAAAGATGAAAAGAGGGAGGGAGGGAAGGAAGGAAGGAAGGAAGGAAGGAAGGAAGGAAGGAAGGAAGGAAGGAAGGAAGGAAGGAAGGAAGGAAGGAAGGAAGGAAGGAAGAGATTTCTAAATGTTTTTGTTGTTGTTAGCTGCGAAGTCGTGTCCGACCCATCGCGACCCCATGGACAACGTTCCTCCAGGCCTTCCTGTCCTCTACCATCTTCTGGAGTCCATTTAAGCTCACGCCTCCTGCTTCAGGGACTCCATCCAGCCACCTCATTCTCTGTCGTCCCCTTCTTCTATTGCCCTCGATCTTTCCCAGCATTAGGCTCTTCTCCAGTGAGTCCTTCCTTCTCATTAGGTGGCCAAAGTATCTGAGTTTTAGCTTCAGGATCTGGCCTTCTAAAGAGCAGTCAGGGTTGATCTCCTCTAGGACTGACCAGTTTGATCACCTTGACCTAAAGTACATTCCTGTACTCATAGAAAAGAAATGCTGCCTCAAGTTAAATCCAGAAATGTTAGAGAATTCCTGGAAGTCTGGCAGAAAAATCAGCCATCAACAGGCACATAGAGATAAACAACATTTACACACCATTCAAAAGAGACAATCCAAAAGCTAAAAAGGCAACAAAAAGGCTAAAATACCCTCTCTTCAGCAGTCAACTCCCAGATGAGCAGAGATTAACACTAGGATTAATACCAGACCAACAATCAAGCAGTAAACAGTACACAATCAAGGAACTACCAACACAGATGGATAAATAGTAAAGAACAGTGTAATCAAGGAACCACCATGACGGGCACTCCCACCGACACTGACAGAGCAACCCCTAGTATTTCAACAGTGAGCAAACCCCATTCCTTTCTGCAACTGATGATGATACCTAGTTGGGTAATGAAATGTCTGCTGGAAAACAACAGAGCCAAGAGACCACCAAGGACTTCACGATTTTGGCAGCATGGAATCAGAGGCATGGAATCAAAATCACGTGAAGTGTTAGTACTATTTTATAAAGTCTTAGTAAGGCCACATCTGGAATACCGCATCTAGTTTTGGTCCAAACATTACCAAACAAAAGTGCAAAGAAGAGCAACTAAGATGATTAAGGGCCTGGAGACAAAAACATATGAACAACAGTTGCAGGAATTGGGTATGGCTGGTCTAGAGAAAAGAAGGGCTAGGGGGAACATGATAGCAGTATGCCAGTATTTGGGGGCTGCCACAAAGAATGTGGGGGGTCAAGCTATTTTCCAAAGCACCAGAAGGCAAGATGAGAAGGAACGGATGGAAACTAATCAAGGAGAGAAGCAACCTCGAATTAAGGAGAAACGTCCTAATGGTGAGAACAAGTACCACTGGAATGACTTGCCTTCAGAAGTTGTGGGCATTTTATCACTGGAGGTTTTTAAGAAGAGTCTGGACATCCACTTGTCTGAAATGGTATAGGTTCTCCTGATTGAGCAGTGGGATGGAATAGAAGACCTCCAAGGTCCCTTCCAGTTCTATTCTGATTGATTGGTTGATTTTCTAATTTAAAAGGAACTCAGAATCCAAAAGTGGTACCCACCTCTCTCTATATTCTAAAACAGCCTTCTAACTCAGTCAAGAATCCTGCCACCTCATTGGCCAGACTCAATGTCAAATAAGTTAGAGATGGAAAATAAGAGGAACCTGGGAAAAACACCTAGAATCTTCAAGATCATCTTCTCTAATGCCATTCAGTACCATGGCAGCTCTCAGGGCCCCAGATCACCATGACAACGTCTCTTTGGACTCACCTTGCCCACCTCTCTCCTTGAAAGCTCATCTGAAGGCAACAATTGGATTTGAGAAGATCTCCATCAGCATCAATTTACCATGGAGCTCAGGAACGTCTAAACCAGGAACTCCTCTGGAGCGCTGGAGGGATTCAGACATGTGAACAACCGGTTCTCTGTGTGGATGCCACTTCTGGAAGTCCAGCCTGGGCCTAGTCAACAAAAAATTAACTACCAGTTCTGCCGAAGTGGTGCGAACTGGTGAAACCCACCACTGCCTGGAGGGTTATAAAAATGGTACAAGACTTGCCAGCAAATAGTTGAGGTAGCTTACGACAAAAAAATGGTCCACAGTTCTGTCAAAGGTGTGATAACCTGTAGATGTGTGTCTCCCACTGATGACAATTAGCCAGTGACCTTCTTGTATGGTGGCCATATCTAAAGACACTTGGGAAATTGCTAGTGGTGTAGTTAATGGTTTCCATTAGCTTCTTTCCTATTAAAGTAGGGAGGCCTAAGTATGAAAATGTGGGTGTCTATTTGAAAATGTGGGCGAATGAGGTTTTCTGCCATCTCTTTACAGTAGAGGACTTTCTAAGTTGTCTTAGAACACAACTAGCATTATTCTAATACGATGTTCTGATCAATAAAGGTAAAGGTAAAGGTTCCCCCGCACATGCGTGCTAGTCGTTTTCGACTCTAGGGGCCGGTGCTCATCTCCGTTTCAAAGCCGAAGAGCCAGCACTTGTCCGAGGACGTCTCCGTGGTCATGTGGCCGGCATGACTAGATGCCAAAGGCACACGGAACGCTGTTACCTTCCCACCGTAGTGGTCCCTATTTTTCTACTTGCATTTTTACGTGCTTTCAAATATAGGCCTCCTAATGCATCCACTCAAATTCCTTTCTGGTAAGAAATGTATTGTGTTTTGTTTTTGATTTTGACAAGGAACAAAAATAGAATCAGAACATTGGTTGTGATTGCACTGCCCCTGAGACTGCTGTGGTTGAAAAATCTGATATATACAGGTAGTCCTCAAGATACAACCATAATGGACCCTGCCACATTGCAAATCGTGACAGTCATGAAATGGATTGGTTAATGGCCTTTCTGTGGTGGCCATTAAGCAAATGGCATACTGTTAGCAAATCCATGGTTCGCTTGGATGCGGTTTTGCCGAAACCTGGGAATAAGTGCAGGTTTTCGGGAAAACCACCCTAAAAACATGGCTGTGTGACTATTCAATGCTGTACACCAGGGGTCTTCCCTCTCCAAAATCCAAGATAACAATCCTACGCTTCAGTGATATATCTAAAATGGTCCCTGCGTTTGTCATCCCCATGCCATCCACCCAACCTTTATCTACATCAAAGTTTAGCACCTTCTTGGTGAGCAGCAGATGCTAGTCTGGTGATAAAACCACCCGCTCTTTTGGCGTACGAGAATTTGGTGGGCCAGATTTAGGGGTGGACCAGAGAGTAAGAGTGATGAACCGGCGGAAGAACTTGCCTCCTGGAGTTGTGAGTGCTCCATCGCTGGAGGCTTTCAAGAAAAGATTGGAGAACCATTTGTCCAGGATGGTTTAAGGACTCCTGCCTTGGGCAGGGGGTTGGGCCAGAAGACCTCCAAGGTCCCTTCCAGCCCTAGGATTCTATGATTCTATGATTCCATGAAATGTATCTTCTAGTTGGAGGTGGACACATCATGGTGAGCCATTAAAAGCCCCTCCTGGCATCACTCTTTCCTTCTCTCCTCTGCAAGAATAACTCCACCTGAGGACCTGTCCCTTTCAGTGATGGTGGTCCATCTGGTGCCTCTTCATTCCTCCATCCGAAGTCTAACTTTTCCATGGCTTGCTTCCCATCTTCCCTCCCAGCCAACCTTCAGCCGAGGTAAATGCTCGACCCATTCCATTCACACAACGCTACTCACCCAAACCCACCGTGACGTTGTAAGAGGCTGGAAGTTTCCTGCATTAAATGCTGGGCAGGGCAGCTCCTGGCACCCCGCTCCATGTTCATCCTTGACGTGATCTAGCGTGGGATGGCCCCGTCGCCCCTTTCAGCCGGTTAAATCCTGCACCTTCCTTGTGTTTTGACAGGCTTTGTGAGTTTTGACAATCCTGCTAGTGCCCAGGCGGCCATCCAGGCTATGAATGGCTTCCAGATTGGGATGAAGAGGCTGAAGGTCCAGCTGAAAAGGCCAAAGGATGCTAACCGTCCTTACTGAAGAATGGTGGGAAACACTGGATAAGCAAGGTCTAGCACAGGTAATTGTTTGGGGGTGGGTGGTGGTGGCAAGGAACATCACCTGTTGTCCCGTAGCGTCTCCTGTGTTGTGGACACTAATGACTTCTACGATTCTACCTTTCCTTCTAGAACCATTTCAGAAGCAACCTCAAGAACTTGTCTCTGCGGGGTTGAGGCATTGCCGTTGGTTATAGTGAGGGAGATACGAGGTTGAACTGACTTTTATTTGTTTGTGTTTCTTTTGTTGTCGTTTGTTTATTAAATTTCTATGCTGCCCGTTCTCCCCCCTACAAGGATATTCTGGGCAGCTTCCAAATTATAGAAACGAAGGGAAAGTAGTCAACAGATTAAAATGAGCCAATGTTAAAAAAAAACTATGCTAAAACCACATCTACAAGAGCTAAGACAGGGGTGTCAAACTCAATTTCATTGAGGGCCGAATCAGCATTGCGGTTGCCCTCAGGGGGCTGGGTGGGTGTGGCCTGGGTGGGCGTGGCCTACTGGGTGGGCGTGGCCAGCTCTACATCATTCGCATCAAGGGTGCCTATGGGGGCCTGGGCAGGAGTGGGACAGATCTGAGGGTCTCTGGCAGGAGGAGGGTCTCTGGGCCAGGGCCAAGGCAGTGGGGGCCGTTCCCTCACTGTTTCCAGGATGGCTTCGCGGGCCACATGAAACCACTTCACGGGCTGGATCTGGCCCCCGGGCCTTGTGTTTGACATGTCTGAGCTAAGAGATGGATGGGACAACCCATCTTCTTATCCCATCAGCCACCTCCAGTGATGAACACTCCCCCTCCTCACAGCCCCAGGCCAACCAGCAAAGCCAGGTTTTGACCCTCTTCTGGAAAGCCAAAGAGTTTTCACCTCTAATGGTAGAGTGGTCCACAAAGACGGGATTGGCCAGAGCTCTTTCAGGGTTGGTGGCCCGGAGCAGGGTCAGAGAGGAAAGAAGGGATGGTTTTCAGTGGAGATGAACTCGTGCTTGCACATGAACACTTGTTGCTCCTGCAAGGGGGGGGGGCGTGAACACCCATGACATTTGTGGTGAGGCTCACGCAAGTGGGACCGCCAATGCCTGCAATGCTCATGCAAGTGGGGTTGCGAATGTCAGGGATGCTTGCTGCGATGCTCCCACAAGTGGAGCTGTGTGCATGTGCGCACACACATGTATTGGCCAGCCACTCACATGGCCCAGTGGCCAATAGGCTGCAGCCCGTTAGTGGGCAACGGCCCACAGGTTGGGGACCCCCACCATTGACTTTAGTTCCTTAGCAGATGGGCTCAATATCAGGGTTCTTCCACTGGCACAAGTAGGGTGGGTTTGTCCCATCAGAGAGTGATGGCCCTTCAGATACCGTGAACCCATGCCATATAGGGCATTTTGCATTTGTCAGCACATCCTTCTTGTTGCAAGCTCTCTTTTTTTAAATCCATGCTTAATCCCTGGTACCAAGTGGGCAATTTCGAAAGAGATCACTTGAGACTGGCACTGAAAGCAGTGGGGGAGTTGATTTCCAGTTCTCCATCCCAGGGTCCAGCAAGAAATCTAGGTCAGTCTCGGCACGAACAAAGAGGCAGCATCCAATTCTCTCTCCGAGAGTCACAAGTTTTTTCAGATCTGGACCAAGGTGGGTTCCTCCCATAATGCTGGAAGAACCCCCAAGTGGTTTATTCAGCGGGTGTTTACACTTTGTGTGGTTTGTGCGGTTACACAAGCAAGAAAAAAAGCCACTTGCACGAAAGTAGATGAAAAGCAGAAGTTGCTACAATATCATTACTTGACCAGTACATTTCAGAAGCATGTTGAGAAAAAAACCTATTTACCAAACTCAGGTGCCCTGATTTGTGGTTTCTCTCGTGCTTCTCCTAATATGGACAGTTCCCTATTGTTACAACTCATTTATTCTCCTTAATTTGGCCATGTCAGTGCAAGCGTTTTGATCAGCATAGGTCAACACCAATGCTCATTTCCATTGCTGTTGGATAAAAGAGGGGAGAGATACAGGCCGTTGGAGAATATCTCCAACGGCTAATTGCTCAAGAAAGAGATGGAAACTGGAGTCCCATTCATTCCTCTGGGATGGGTAGAGTTGGTTATTTATGAATCTAGGAGCTAGTAAAGGACACATGTTGACTTATAATGGTTATGTAAGTTAAGTAGACAGATCTGGTATTATCAGCACATCCAAACATTCTCCATTCTTTGTGTAGGACAAATTTTAGGATGTGAAAATTGAGGGAGGGTGGGCTCCACCATGAGGATCTTCTGAATAGCCACAGAAAGCACGGCTTAAGAGTCTGGGTAGTGAATGTAGGAACCAAAATGGAGAAACTATTTCAGGATTTACAAGAAAACCTCCAGAAAATAAATCTTTGAAGGCATCTCAAGAAGTTCAGAGTTGGTACCTGTGCCTTTATTTTAACTGTTTTCCTGCTATCGGAAAACACCCAAACTATTGTTATGTAGCACTGTTGTATTCTTCATCCTTTGCCATAGTAGCAATTTTAATGGTTGGGAAGGCGAGCAGATAGAGAGCAGAGATATAGGAGCAAATTAGGTAATAGCAAAATGTGGACTTTTCTAAAATCTGGGTTGAGTAGCAGTTCCAAAAGAAGGGTTTGCTAAGTGCCATTCTGCCACTAATGTTGTGTATTGGCTCCAAAGGTACCACCAGTTCGTGCAAAAATACCTGTTAGATTACCCACACCTTCTGCTATTAGGAGTAGGAACTATTGGTTGCAGTCAGAGGTGCGTGGTTGCCATTGAATTTTGTTCTTTTCATACGCTTGACGTGAACGTTCAGGTGTCAGTGTAGAGACAGAATGATAACAGAACTTAACAGAATAACGCAGTTGGAAGGGATTGTGGAGATCTTCTCATCCAACCCTTTGCTCAAGCAGGAAGCCCTATGCCATTTCAGACAAATGGCCTAGATCAGGGGTGTCAAACACAATTTCATTGAGGGCCTCATCAGCATTGCGGTTGCCCTCAGGGGGCCTGGTGGGTAGGGCCAGGGTGGGCGTGGCCTACTGGGTGGGCGTGGCTAGAGTGCATATGGCCTACTGGGTGGGCGTGGCCAGCTCTACATCGTTCGCATCAAGGGCGCCTATGGGGGCCTGGGCAGGAGTGGGACAGATCTGAGGGTCTCTGGCAGGAGGAGGGTCTCTGGGCCAGGGCCAAGGCAGTGGGGGCCGTTCCCTCACTGTTTCCAGGATGGCTTCGCGGGCCACATGAAACCACTTTGCGGGCCGGATCCGACCCCCGGGTCTTGTGTTTGACATGTCTGGCCTAGATAGACCTTGGAGTTCTTCTGACTTATAATTTTGCAATTTCTAGAAGAGACCCCCCTAGAATTGAAGAATATCCTTTTCTGGTGCAAAGTCTGTAGAAAGTACTTCACTTGGGCAAAAGTCCAAGGAAAGACTTTCTTGGCCTCTTCTAAAAGTAAAGAAAACTCTCCATGTTGCTTTCCTTCTACTTTGCCCTCCTCTGCAGCTCTCTTTGGCCTCGTCTACTCTCTGTTCAGGTGCTACCTCTTTTTCCAAATTCTAAAAGGTGACCCCAATTCCACCACTGCTCCAAGAAGCCCACCTTCTACTTCCAAGGTAACCTACAATGCTAGGTGTCTGGCTAGATGGTGGGGAATGGAAGGATTGATGCTCTTTGCAGACAGCTGGTCGTCTGCATTCTTTTAGAGAGTCATTGAAGCCCTTTGAAGGTTTACCTGCGTCCTCGGGGTCACCTGAGTGTCAGGTTTCCGACCGTATGGGCTTTTCAAGTGAGGCATTGTTTACCTTAAAAGTCTTTTATTTAGCCTAATACACCGGCAAATGTTCTAAGATGGCGGTGCCTGGAATGGCTGCGGCTGCATTGGCTCTTGAAGGCGAATAGTTTTGGGAGGGATAGTAAGGGCTATAGGCCACATGATCAGGAAGATTTTAATGTGTTTGAGCAACATGGTGGAACTAAGGTAACATACGACCGACAATCTTTGCTGGCATGGCGAGTTTCTAGTTGTTTTGGAACTGTTGGTGAGACCGTTAAAAGTCGTTGGCGCTGTTTGAATTTGTTCTACCAGCAGCAAGATCTGACTGCTGGCCTAGTGATGGATTCTACTGCAAATCAGGGCTGTTTCCAGAGGAGGCAGAGAGGACCTGGAGCTTATGGAGCGAAGGAACTGGATGAGGCTGTCGGCAGGCCCAGAGGAAGAGAGAGAGTCTTTTGGAGGAGTTGGTGGCGGCGGCAGTGTGCTCCAGGGGTGAAAAGAAGCAAGGCCTCTTTAAGGAAAGGGTGGAAGAGTCAGGATCAGAAAAAGGAAAGAAGGCGAGGTTGTCAGAATACAAGCTAACCTGAGGGCTAATCCACATGGAGCCCCATTTCCATCTGTCCTGTTTGCCATCGTTCACTCCCTAGAGACTAAAATGGACAATGTGAAATTTGAGCGGGCCACGAACAAGGAGTATATATCGGAGGTGGTGACCCTTTGAGAGCTGTATGCAACGAAATTTCATTTTGATGTATGCCGATTGGTGTACATTCAAAGTGACAATAAAGTTATCATTATCATTATCATGATAAATGCTTGCTCAAAGGAAGCTGGAATCTGAAATCTCCACCCCCTTGCACAATATATTAAACACAATTCTCCACCTTTCTAATGTTGTCATTAATCATATTCTCCAATTAATTTAAAGAATCAGTTTCCCTTCCGTTAGACAACCCACCAAGTTCTTATCTGCTGTAACGTCATATGGCCTTGAGGCACAATCTTCTGTCTCCCAGCCTTAGCCCTATCTCTTAAAGCAATGCACAAGTTTACCATAGGAAATAGCTGCTTCTTCATCTCTTGTCAAAGCAAGAACATTCGATGTTAGCAGCATTGACGCTGAGTGGTGCAAATGAGTGTGGAGCCTTCTTGGCTGCAGGATGTTTTCTGGCCTGTGTCTTTTCACTGTTGAAGCCAGGTGCAAGTTGTTGGGAGGAGTCTGTGTTGTCTGCCACTCAAACTGAAGCGCAAATGGTTCCTGTGGTCTGCAATGTTTTCTGGAAATCCATTCATACCCCTGCACCATCTGAAGGGTGTTCATCCCAAAGCGCGTAGCGAAATGTCTATGGAGAATGTCATCCCCCAACAGCCTCCTCCTGTCTTCAACAGCTAAGCAACACAGGGCAGGAAACATCCTGCAGCCAAGAAGGCTCCACAACCATTTGCGCCACTCAGGTGACCCTGAAGATACAGATAAACCTCCAAGTGGCCTCGACGAATCACTAAAAGAAGGCGAATGACCAGCTGTCTGCAAGGAGTATAAATCCTACCATTCCCCACCATCCCATCAGAGCTGAAGAAGCTTCTTGGATGAGATGCGAAACGTCTTTAAAGAAAAACAAGAAAGTCCAGTTGCCTCCTGAAAAAGCACTTTTGGGACAGCCATGACCTGGATGACAGAGAATCTCCATAGACATCTACAATGCTAGGATTTCTCAATCCAACCCAGGAACTAATCAGATCCAATTTAACTTTCTAAAATCATCCCAAATCAGCTGTCTGCTCCTCTCTTTGCTCCAAAGTAGAACCAGGGAATTCAACCTGATTGCACCAGGAAAGGTCCTTCAGGAAATTAAATTAATTGAAGATGGTATGAAATGTACATGGAGGAAAAGGAGGGAAGAATGGGGGGGGGAAACCATAAGAACAGCAGGAACTGTAATGGGCATGTTGACAAGCACTCCATCAAGCTAAGCACCTTAAATAATCCCATTAGCATCCTTTAATATGCATCAGTACCATATTTGAACGCAGAGCCGTTTCTTCCTCATTGTTTTCAGTGTTAAGAATAATCACCTGTTTGGCTAATTCACGTATTAAACAAATTCATTTATTTTGACTGTGTAAAGCCTGGCCAAAACTAAGAGGACACAAAATTATGCACCAAATGCATAGGTACAGTACAGGTGGTACCTGGCTCAATAGTAGCAACTGTGAGAGGGATCTCGGAGTCCTAGTGGAGAATCACTTAGATATGAGCCAGCCGTGTGCTGCAGCTGCCAAAAAAGCCAATACAGTGCTAGGGTGCATTAACAGAGGGATAGAATCGAGATCATCTGAAGGATTAATACCACTTTACAAGGCCTTGGTAAGGCCACACTTGGAATCCTGCATCCAGTATTGGTCATCATGATGTAAAAAAAGATGTTGAGGCTCTAGAAAGAGTACAGAGAAGAGCAACAAAGATGATTAGAGGTCTGGAGGCTAAAACATACGATGAATAGTTGCAGGAATTGGGTATAATTAAAAGCCAATACAGTGCTAGGCTGCATTAACAGAGGGATAGACTGAAGACTACGTAATGTTCTAATACCGCTTTACAAAGCCTTAGTAAGACCACACTTGGAATATTGCATCCAGTTTTGGCCACCAAACTATAAAAAAAATGTTGAGACTCTGCTTTAAGAGTTAGTGGTCTCTTTTATCAGAATAAGGCGGACACAACCTGTAGTATATATTTGGGGTAGATCAGGTTGCACTGATAGACCGGTCTCAACGGAAAACACTTAATCTTCCTCCTGGTACAGCCAAGAAAGCAAGGAGAGCCTGTGGCCTAGAGGTTAATACAGCTGCCTAACATGCAAGTGGCCCGGGTTCGAATCTCAGTAAGCTATGGCTAGCTGATGGGAGCTAAGTAGCTCGAAATAGCTATACTAGTCTCCCCTTAATTCTTTGTCAGTAAATTTGAATTTAACCTGTAGTATCACATTACTACCCCAAACATATGATGGCTTTAAAGCCAGAATGAGACTGGCTGATGAGAATCCCTGATTAATTTCCTCTTTCTTCAGAAAGCTGGGAAATTGGCAAAGAAAACCTTGTTTAATCCAACGAATAGCTGAGTTGAGCCCAAATTGAGACATTTCTTAAGTGAGCATTGCCCCATTTTGCGACCTTTCTTGCCACAATTGTTAATTGAAGCACGGCAAATGGGATTGCAGGACCCCTGGACTTTCATCAATGCAAGCCGGTTTCCAAGCATCCGAATTTTGATCATGTGACCAAGAGGATGCTGCAATGGTCGTCAGTGTGAATAACGGTCATAAGTCACGTTTTTCAGCTCAGCTCCTATAACTTCAAACAGTCACTAAGAGAAATGTTGTAAGTTTGTGGACCACTGGTACAGACTCACATTCTTCTGTGATTACTGTTGATTTTTCCCTAATTTCCTTCCAAATGATGCTCAAAGCAATCAATATAAAAAGAGAACAAACCCCACTCCCTTCTGGCACTGATGACGTTCCCTAGTTGGGTCGTGAAATGTCTGAAAGAAAACAACCAAGCTCAGAGAGCATCAAGGACCCCAGAGTTCATTCCTGAGCTGCAAAGATTCTCTTCTATTGAGGTCTGTCTGTCTGTCTGTCTGTCTGTCTGTCTGTCTGTCTGTCTGTCTATCTATCTATCTATCTATCTATCTATCTATCTATCTATCTATCTATCTATCTATCTATCTATATCTATCTATCATCCTATCTATCTATCTATCTATCTATCTATCTATCTATCTATCTATCATGTATCTATCTATGACTGTCTTATCTATCATCTGTCTATCTATCATCTATCTATCAACTATCTATCATCTATCTATGACTCTTATCTATCATGTCTCATTTATCTATCTTTCTATCTATCTATCATCTATCTATCTATGAATGTCTTATCTATCATCTGTCTATCATCTATCTTTCTATCTATCTATCATCCTATCTATCTATGTATCTATGTATCTATGTATCTATCTATCTATCTATCTATCTATCTATCTATCTATCTATGACTGTCTTATCTATCATCTGTCTATCTATCTTTCTATCATCTATCTATGACTCTTATTTATCATGTCTCATCTATCTTTCTATCTATCTATCTATGACTATCTTATCTATCATTTATCTATCTATCTTTCTGTCTGTCTGTCTATCTTATCTTATCTATCTATCTATCTATCTATCTATCTATCTATCTATCTATCTATATCTATCTATCTATCTATCTATCTTAATACTAGACCAACAATCAAGCAGTATTTAATACCCCAATTAAGGAACCACCAAGAATACAAAAAACCTACCTATCATTTATCTACCTATCTCTATCATCCATCCATCCATCAATCTATTTATTTGTCTATCATCCTTCTATCAAGATCAACACTAGACCAATAACCAAACAGCAAACAGCAGCCTAATCAAGAGGCCACAAGAACAGCTCCCATCAACACTGGCAGGGCTGCCCACTTCTATATAAACAGGGAGCAAACACCAGTCCTTTTGAGTGCTGATGACGTTCCCTAGTTGGATCATAAGACATCTGCAAGAAAACTACCAAGCTCAGAGTGCATGAAGGACCCCCACAGTTCACCCCTGAGCTACAAATATTCTCTTCTAGTAGTCATAAGTCAAGGATTACCTATATAAACATCTGGAGGAGAATTGTCTTCACTGGCAAAAAATGAGCACACTTGAAATTCCAGAAAAAGTGTCAACAAAAAGCTAGGTTCAAATTTTCCACCCTGCTCAAATATCCTAGTAAAATGGCAGGTCAGCTGGTCAATTAAAGTCCCTGGGCTGCTGTTCCATAGAGCAAGGGTCCCGAACCCTTGGTCTGTGGACCAGTACTGGGCCACAGCATGCCAGCAACCGGTCCGCACAAGCAAGCAAAGCCCCATCCGCGGGATGCAGGCAGCACACAAAACCACACACTCTCCGGTCCGTGGAAAAACCTCTCTCCACGGAACCGGTCCCTGGTGCCCAAAAGTTTGGGGACC
>NC_138203.1:7749139-7763858 GCF_964194415.1 Vipera berus
AACAGAAAATGGGGATAGATCGCCTGTCCCAAGTGCAGACAGTCCCACCAAGAGCTTTGCATGACCCCCAACCCGATTATCATCATGGGTAGAGGAAAGCCATCCCCATTTGTTTGCCTTCCAGACAACGGCAGGGATCTGTTTGCAGTCAGAATAATCCAATTTAAAGAAATGATTCATATTACTGAACACATCTGTCTGAGGCCCGAGCAAAACCCCGGTGTTAGTTTAATAAATGATGTTCATTAAACTCGGCTGAAAATATAATCTGGAGAGACCGATGGAGCAAACAGAGCAAAGAATAAGCAAACGGAGCCGAGCAATTATCAACCATCATTTGTTCTGGTGCCAATGCAGAAGTAAGCCTTGTTTACTGAAATCTTAATTTCGTTTGGCTGAGGCCGAATCCATCAAAAAGCCGAGCTGGCAGACGATGCTCTCGTTTCTCAAAATCTGTCAGAAAAAGTTTTTTTTAAAAAAAGCTCTTTTTTCTTGGATCTACAGCAGAATTCAGAAACTGAAACTTAGGATGAGCAAAGAGATGTTTCTCCAGGGGCAGAAGGTCCAAGCTGAGGACTTAAATGTTGAAGATGGAAGGTGAGCCTCACAAGGCATGGATAGTGGGGTCAACGGAGATGGATTTTACACTCAGGCAGGGGGAAAAAAATGTGCAACACAGATGAGGTGAAACCTGGCTCAAAAACAGTAACTGCGAGAGGGACCTTGGAGTCCCAGTGGACGATTATTTAAACGTGAGTCAGCAGCGTGCAGCAGCAGCCAAAAAAAAGCAAATACAATACTGGGTTGTATAAACAGGCGCAGAATCAAGACCACGCAAAGTATTAGTACCGCTTTATAAAGCCTTAGTAAGGCCCAGTGCTTTTTTTGTAAAACAAAAAGGTGCCGGAACTCACACATGTTATACAACCCGCCTTGCCTACCCTACAAGGTTCCATCCAAAAAAGGTGCCGGAACTCCGTTCTGAGCATTCAATGAGAAAAAAAGCCCTGGTAAGGCCACACCTGGAATCCTGCCTCCAGTTTGGGTCACCACATTGCAAAAAAGATGTTGAGACTTTGGGGAAAGTGCAAAGAAGAGCAACGAAGAGGATTAAAGGCCTAGAGACTAAAACATATCAAGAATGGTTGCTGGAATTGGGTATGGCTAGTCTAGAGAAAAGAAGGATTAGGGCTGACATTATAGCAGTCGCCCAATATCTGAGGAGATGCCGCAAAAAAGAGGGGGGGTCAAGCTACTCTCCAAAGCACCTGAAGGCAAGACAAGAAAGAATGAATGGAAAGTAATGAAGGACTGAAGCAACCTAGAACTAAGAAGAAATTTCCTGACAGAACAATTAATCGGTGGAACCACTTGTCTACAAAAGTGGTGGTTCCTCCGACACTGGAGGTTTTTAATAAGAAAATGGACAACCATTTGTCTGAACTTGTACAAGGTCTCCTGCTTGAGCAGGGGATGGACTAGAAGACCTCCAAGGTCCCTTCCAGCTCTGTTATTCTGTTATTTCTTACACATTTTCCAGCCAGGGAAGTTATTTTTACTACACGTACAAAAAAAAAGATAAAGGTTCCCCCGCACATGCGTGCTAGTCATTTCTGACTCTAGGGGCCGGTGCCCATCTCCATTTCAAAGCTGAAGAGCCAGCGTTTGTCCGAGGACGTCTCCGTGGTCATGTGGCCGGCATGACTAGATGCCAGAGGCGCACAGAACGCTGTTACCTTCCCACCGTAGCGGTCCCTATTTTTCTACTTGCATTTTTACGTGCTTTCGAACTGCTAGGTTGGCAGAAGCTGGGATGAGTAACAGGCGCTCACTATGTTACGCGGCACTTGGGATTCGACCCGCCAAACTGCCAACCTTCTGATCGACAAGCTCAGCGTCCTAACCCTTAAATTCCATACGTCTGGATAGAACCCATTGGAAAGGAAAAAAAGGAGACGTAGGAAGACTTTGGGCCCTCATAAGATTTCGGCATTGATTACAGGAGCATTCAGTCACCTTTCCCCGTTAAGGGCGTCTTAGCCGTAATGCAATCTTTCTTTCCCTTCCATTCCTCTTCAGTCAGGCCTCTCTCTTTCTCCTGCAGACACCAACCGCAACACCTGCCCACCGGCAATTTATATCCATTTTATTGATCTTAGGCTGTTTATGAGTGAATTTCACACAGCACCCCTTGCCTGCCAGTTGGGCTTCTCCAGCTGGTGCGCAGAAGAATCAAAAGGACCAAAAGAGACGAGCAGAGAGCCCAACATTTCTGTGGATAAGCGAGAAAGTTTGTTAAGTGACTTTTGCCCCACTTTGCGACCTTTCTTCTAGCGGTCGTCAAGCGAACAACTTCAGTTGTTGAGTTAGTGACACGTTGCTTGAAGTGAAGCTGGCTTTCCCGGTTGACTTTGCTTGCCAGAAGGTCGCAAAAGGGGATCGCATGAGCCCAGGACGCTGGAACCGTCATAAATACGAGTCAGTTGCCAAGCGTCTGAATTTTGATCGTCGTGACCCTGGGGATGCTGCGATGGTCACTTTTTCCCCAAGGCCATTGTGGTTGATCCTAACCTCTGTATATAAGCCCTACTAGAAAAGAAGGAGATGTAGAAGGCGAGGGAGAGCTGGGGGTGGAGTCAAGAGAGGAATCAGTCTGGAATCATTATGTTCCCACAAGCAGTCTAGATTCAAGCCCTCTCAAATTCCGTTAACTCTTATCTAACGTCAATTTAATTATTTATTTATTTAATTTAATTTAATTTCTATACCGCCCTTCTCCCGAAGGACTCAGGGCAGTGTACAGGGCAATAAAATGCAATAAAAATACAATATACAAAAGTTAAAATGAGAATTAAATAGAATAGCCCAATTACAGTAAAAAGTTAATTAAAATTACAATTAAAATACCCCAAACCCATCAGACCAGGCCGGCTTGTTCAAATAGGTGAGTTTTCAGGTCACGGCGGAAAGAGCGAAGGTCAGGAGCCATCCGGAACTCAACCGGTAAACGATTCCAAAGGTTTGGTGCTCCCACAGAGAACGCCCTCCCCCTGGGGGCCACCAGCCGACACTCTCTGACCGACGGCACCCTGAGGAGGCCCTCTCTGTGGGAGCGCACTGGACAAAGGGAAGTTGACGCCGGCAGCAGGTGCTCCCGTAAGTAATCCGGACCCGTGCCATTTAGGGCTTTATAGGTCATCACCAGCACCTTGAATCTCACCCGGAGGGCAACCGGGAGCCAATGCAGCTCGCGGAGTAGAGGTGTTACATGGGAGTATCGGGAGACCCCCCCAACACTCGCGCGGCCGCATTCTGCACCAGCTGAAGCCTCCGAGTGGTCCTCAAGGGCAGCCCCATGTACAGAGCATTGCAGTAGTCTAAACGAGAGGTCACGAGTGCATGAGTGACTGTACACAAGGCATCCCGGTCCAGATAGGGTCACAACTGGCACACTAGGCGAACCTGGGCAAAGGCCCCCCTTTGTGCTTGACAGAAGGTTAGGGTTATGAATTTTTTTCCCCCCAACCAAGTTCACAAAGGAAGAGTCGGAGAAAACTATCTTGGTTTGTGACTGTGTGTTTTGTTGATCAGTTAACGTTTATTCTGATATGGGTGTTCTGTTCTTTTCTTGTCTTTTTAAGCAGTCTGAACTTAACAACATCCAGTAATTAATTAACATGTATTTATAGCCAGTTTGAGAAACAGGACAGATACTTAAATGGGTGTCTGCCCTACAGCAAAGGAATAAATACGGATTTGTGTTTATACCAGTGGGTTCCTTTTAATTCTAAGAGATGTGCTCATATTTATTTCCGCTATAAAAATCCAAGTTTCTCTGAAGCAATAATTCAGTTTCAGGCACCTCGTTCAAAACGGAGTTTTAGATTTATTTATTTTTTTAAAAAAAAAGGAGTGGGGGAGAAAGGAAATTAATAAAAGTTGAATAATTAATAGGTCTTGAAAGTGTATGGAGCAATCAGAGGCTTCAATTTGCCTCAGTTGTACAGGGACACTAATTTTCACCTAATTCTTCTGAGCTGACGGGACATCCTGGTTTTAGTGCAATTAAAAAATGAATCAAAAAATACTTTGAGCGAATTGTGCCACGTCGCTTGAAGGCAATTTGAAGGTGCAGGCAAAGAACGCCAATAACAACACGAACAAAGTTCGTGCTATAATCTTCGATTGATGTTGAAAGATTATGACATAACGTCGGCTGCGGTTCTCAGCGCACACTTTGTGCCGTACCCACAAATTCTTAGATGGCACTTCGCAAATCTGGGCACTGGCAACATTGTTTGTTGTTTGTGGCTCAGTCACTAAGTCACGTCTGACTCTTTGCAACCCCGTGGACCATAGCACACCAGGACCTCCTGTCCTCCACTGTCTCCTGGAGTTTGCCCAAATTCGTGTTCGTTGCATTGATGACCCAATCTACCCATCTGATCCTAAGAATAATAATACTAAAGTTGGAAGGGACCTTGGAGGTCATCTAGTCCAACCCCCTGCTCAGGCAGGAAACCCTATACCATTTCAGACAAATGGCTGTCCAGTCTCTTCTTAAAAACTTCCAGTGTTGGAGCATTCACTGCTTCTGGAGGCAGGTTGTTCCACTGGTTAATTTTTCCAACTGTCAGGAAGTTTCTCCTTAGTTCTAGGTTGCTTCTCTCTTTGACTAGTTTCCATCCGTTGCTTCTTGTCCTGCCTTCGGGTGCCTTGGAGAATAACTTGACTCCCTCTTCTTTGTGGCAACCCCTGAGATATTGGAAGACTGCTATTCTGTCACCCCCTCGCCCTTCTCATCATTAAACTAGCCACACACAATTCCGTTCCTTATATGTTTTAGCTTCCAGTCCCCTAATCATCTTTGTTGCTCTCCTCTTGTTGCTCTCCTCTCCCATCCTTCTCCCATCCCTTCTCTTTTTGCCTTCAGTCTTCCCCAGCTTCAGGATCTTTCCTAAGGAGTCCTTCCTTTCTCATTCTTCTAATACATGTAGTCCTCAATGACAACTTGCCTCGAGTTACAATGACCACAATGGTGCGCAAAATTTCTCTTTCCTGGTGAGACCATGGTCAAGTGGATTCTGCCCCCTTTTAAGACCTTTCTTGCCACAGTTGTTAAGTCAATCGCTGCCGTTAAATCAGTCACGCGAGGTTAAGTCAAGCTGGCTTCCCCATCAGCTTTGCTTCTCAGAACATCCCAAAAGGGGATCACATGACCCCAGGACGCTGCAACGGTCATAAATGTGAGTCGGTTTGCCAAGCATCTAAATTCTGGTCGTGTCACCACGGGGATGCTACAACAGATACAAGTGGGAGAAACGGTCATAAGTCACGTTTTTTAGGGCCTGTCAGGGCCCACTTCGATACCTCATCCCAGGAAAGTAGAACCCGTGGAAGTGGTTTCTTCCAAAAAGGGAGCTTTTATTAGGAGAAGTTGATAGCAGGCATAATAGACAAGATCTGAGGGTTTCCCGCTCAGATCGATAAGTTAAAAGTGTCCGAAGCAAAACCCCACCCCACAGTTCATCCAGTCAGTTCAAACAGGCCAATCCCCAGGTGTTAAGTCTGTTGTGAGTGGGGGGGGAGACCGTCTCTGGGCTGCATCGATGTTTTGTCGGCTTTCGCACCTTCCCTTGCGAACACGGAGATAAACCAGTTGCCGGAGGTTGCATTCCTTTCTTCTCTCCCTCCCCCCGTTTCTAGCTGACAACAAGGGGAGAGAGAGTTCACAGAAGAGGTATGCTGAAACGTCAAAGTGTTGCATTTTTAGTGATAGAGGAAGTCAAGGCAATAATAACCAGCAAGCATTCCCCCCTCCCCTCCAGGAGTATGGCAGAAACCCAGAAAGGAAAAAGGGTTGAGTTAAAGGGGTCTGTTAGGATATCAGTTCTGACAGTGCCATTGTAACTCTGAATGGAGCTTCGCAACATTGGGGTCTTTTCCAAGGAGTCCTCTCATTGGGTGGCCAAGGTATTTGTGCTTCAGCTTCAGGATGGCAGCCAGGGTTGAGTTTCTTTAGAGTTGACTGACTGGATCTCCTTGCAGTCCAAGGGGCTGCCCAGCGTCTTCTCCAGCCCCACAATTCAAGAGCATCCGTCCTTCGGAGCTCAACCTTCCTTATGGTCCAAGTCTCACAACTGTATATTTGTTGTTGTTGTTAGCTGCGAAGTTGTGTCCGACCCATCACAACCCTATGGAAAACGTTCCTCCAGGCCTTCCTGTCCTCTACCATCTTCTGGAGTCCATTTAAGCTCACGCCTACTGCTTCAGTGACTCCGTCCAGCCACCTCATTCTCTGTCGTCCCCTTCTTCTCTTGCCCTCAACCTTTCCCAGCATTAGGCTCTTCTCCAGGGAGTCCTTCCTTCTCATCAGGTGGCCAAAGTATTTGAGTTTTAGCTTCAGGATCTGGCCTTCTAAAGAGCAGTCAGGGTTGATCTCCTCTAGGACTGACTGGTTTGATCACCTTGCAGTCCAAGGGACTTGCAGGAGTCTCCTCCAGCACCATAGTACAAAGGCCTCAATTCTTTGGCACTCAGCCTTTCTTATGGTCCAACTTTCACTGCCATACATTGCAACTGGGAAGACCATAACCTTGACTATAGGCAAAACTCTATATTACTACTGGGAAAAACAGCCTTTCTGGGGTGGGAACTGCAACTTGCTACTTTGCATCTGGGGGAGGGAACTTTAGTCTTGGGTTAATGTCATGGTTCCCACAGATCCGTGGTGGTGAACCTATGGGACGCATGCCACAGGTGGCATGCAGAGCCCTCTCTGTGGGCACACGTGCCGTCACCCCAGTCCTAGGCCTTCAGCTGGGTTTAACAAAACCTTTTTGCTTTAGGCCTCTGCCGCCGTGTGCAAAAAAAAAGGTTCAATCAATCAATCAATTTCAACTTCTCGCGGGGAAAAAAAGATCTCGCAAAGTTGGAATTGATTGATTGAACTTTTTAGTCCCACCCAGTCTGCCGTTACCACCGCAGCCCACCCAATAGGCCACGCCTGCCCAATGGGCCACACCCACCCAATGGGCCATACCCACCCAATGGGCCATGCCCACCCGGCACCCGATGATAACATAAGTGGGTTTTGGGTTGCAGTTTGGGCACTCGGTCTCTAAAAGGTTCGCCATCACTGCCATAGATGAAACCAATTAAAAAGAACTTCACGGCAAAGATTTCTTCCTTAAAGAACATTTTATTCAGGAAACAAAGCATTGGCACTTACCTAGATGAACCCAAGACTCAAGTTCCCTCCCCCAGATACAAACGAACCAGTTGCAATTCCCAGCCCAGAAAGGCTGTCAAAAATCACATTCACGAATTAATCCAAAATGGGGGCTCTTCTAACTGGCCGAAACTTTATCTAACACTGGCCTTGAGTTCACACACACATAGCTGCAATTGTTACATGGCTGAAAATGCTCAAACATTCTCCTCCACCCCACTTCTACATCTAAAATCCCCCCAAAAAAGCAGAAAGAAGCACTATGAAAGCGAAAGGTAAAATGGCTACAGTTTTCTTAATTGTCGCAGCCCCTGACACAGAGCTTTCACTATACAAACCTTTGTGGTCAAGCTGATGTCTCTGCTTTTTAATATGATGCAGAGCAGCGTAGAACTGAAAGGGTAAGCCAAAGACTGCCCAGAGATCAAAGGAGTGTCGTTGTTTAGTTGCTGTTTCCAACTTTTTGCAACCCCCATGGACTGTAGCAAGCCAGGCCCTTCTGTCCTCCACTGTGTCGCAGAGTTTGCCCAAATTCAGGCTCTTTGCACGGATGACCCAGTCTAACCATCTCGTTCTCTGCTGTGCCCTTCTCCTTTTGCCTTCACTCTTTCCCAACATCAGGGTCTTCTCCAAGAAGTCCTTCCTTCTCAATTAGGTGGTCAAAAAATGGGAGCTTCAACTTCAGCAGGGCTTTTCAACCTTTTTACCTCTTGTACCACTTTTAGGATAAGGCAACATCCGAGTACCACCAGTCGCCTAGCAAGGTGTCAAAAACTGGGGATGCTGCAACATTCCAGCTGATCGGCGCTTCTTCTGGGCTCAGCAGAAGCGCCAGGATCAGCGCCAAGCTCCAACAGGAGCCTGGCGCTGATCCTGGTGCTTCCACTAAGCCCTGACAGCCCTGAAGAAGCACTGATCCTGGCACTTCCTCTGAGCCCTGACAGCCCTGCAGCTCCAGCCGTCTCTCGCTCAGGCTTGCGCGGTGCTGCCACCAGTTCAGCTCATTCCCTTCCCCCGCTACCACTTTTCTACGATGGTCGCGTACCACCTGCCAGGTGCCAGTATACCACAAGTGGTACCCGTACCACTGGTTGAAAAGCCCTCGGCTTCAGGATCTGTCCTTCCAAGGAAGAGTCAGAGCAGAGTTTCTTTAGGATCAACGGATTGGATCTCCTTCTTGTCCAAGGGGTTCCCGAGAGTCTTCTCCAGGACCAAAATTCAAAAGCATCAATTCTTTGGCGCTCAGCCTTCCTTATGGTCCAACTCTCACAACCGTATGTTAATGACTGGGAAAATCAGAGCTTTGACTATACGTGCAGTCCTCAACGTACGGCAGAAATTGAGCCCAAAATTTCTGTTGCTAAGCGAGACACCCGTTAAGTGGGTTTGGCTCTGTTTTACGACCTTTCTTGCCACAGTTGTTAAGTGAATCACTGCAGTTGTTAAGTTGGTAACAGCGGTTCTTAAGTGAACCTGACTTCCCCCCTTGACTTTGTTTGTCAGAAGGTCGCAAAAGGGGGATCATGTGACCCAAGGACACGGCAGCCGTCGTAAATGTGAGTCAGCTGTCAAGCATCTGAATTTTTTGATCATATGATCATAGAGGTACTGCAATGGTCATAAGTGTGAAAAAGAGTCATAAGTCAGTCTTTTTCAGTGCTCTCATAACTTCAAAGGGTGACGAAATGAATTGTTGTAACTCAAGGTCTACCTGTGTGTAACATCCTAGGCCAGGGTTAGGCAACCTTGGCTCTTTTATGACTCCTGGACTTCAACTCCCAGAATTCCTGAGCCAGCACGGCTCAGCTTGGAAACTTCTCCCTTTCCCCTTAGCATGGCTGGCTCAGGAATTCTGGGACTTGAAGTCCACAAGTCATAAAAGAGCCAAGGTTGCCTACCCCTGTCCTAGGTTCTTGGGAGGAACTTGACATGTATACAGTAAAGGCCAACATCAACTCAAAAAACTAGCAGCTATGATTTTGTGTGGTTATGCATATCATAATCATATCCAATGTGTTAATTAAGTGTGGAAATATTACAGTGAATTTATTCGATGCAACCAGACTTGGTTGAGATCAACTGAAGGTAGCTAGAATTTCTAGAGATTCTTGATGCAGGAGGAGAAGAAGGGATACCTAACGTATAAAGAACAGCTACAAGAATTGGGTTGTGTCTGGTTTAATGAAAAGAAAGACTAGGGGGCGACATGATAACAGTCTTCCAGTATTTGAGGGGCTGCCACAAAGAAGAGGAGGGTCAACCTATTCTCCAAAGTAACTGAAGGCAGGACAAGAAGCAACAGATGGAAACTAATCAAGGAGAGAAGCAACCTAGAACTAAGGAGCAATTTCCTGACATTTAGAACAATTAAATCAGTGGAAAGACTTGCCTCCAGAAGTTCTGGGTGCTCCAATACTGGAAGTTTTCCAGAAGACCGGACAACCATTTGCCTGAAATGGTATAGGGTCTCCTGCTTGAGCAGGGGGTTGGACTAGAAGACCTCTGTGCTCCCTTCCAATTCTGTTACTCTAGTAATCAGTGGAATGGCTTCCATCCAGAAATGGTGGGTGCTCCATCACTGGAGGTTTTTCTTAAGAGACTGGACAACCATTATCTGATATGGTATAGGGCAAGAGTAGGCAACCTTGGCTCTTTCATGACTCATGGACTTCAACTCCCAGAATTCCTGAGCCAGCTCAGGAATTCTGGGAATTGAAGTCCATGAGTCATAAAAGAGCCGAAGTTGCCTACCCCTGGTATAGGGTGTGCTGCTTGAGCAAGGGATTCGACTAGAAGACCTCCAAGGTCCCTTCCAACTCTTATTCTGTTGAATTCTTTTAGATTGGATGCGACTAAGGACCTCATAAGTGCTTAAGGACGAATTATGTCAGATACAGAAAAAACAATTCTTTACTTTCCTGTTGCTAAATATGACACAGGAATCTGAGAAAGAAAATCCAGTAGTAAATGTCCCAAACATAGAGTCTTCCTTTGGTCCACGTATAACCTTTATAGATGTTTTTCCTATATTATTATTTCTATTATTTCTTATAGAGATACGAAACTGCTAGGTTGCGTAGCCAAGCACAAATTATGATGCCCTGTTTATGTACATGGTTGGTTCTTCAATCTCTGGGGAGTGGGTTAGAAAATAAAGGTGATGGACTACTGTTGACGTCCACCTTGATGAGTATCTAAGGATCATGAACAAGAGTCACATTGGGAAGATGATGTGGTTTTTCTTAACATGGCTTGTCTGAACTTTTCTGCCTAGGTGTTTTGCTTTATGGGAAAAAAGAGTTTAGCTTCTTCATTGGAAAAACTATTAGATAATGTGTGTTGAATAGGTACATCTGCATTAATGCCAATAGCATTAATATTGCTTAATATATTGAAGCATAATCTTACCAAATGTGCTTGATTTGTATACTAGGCTAAGCAGCAAAAGTAGAATATTCACAAGGGAGAGAGGGAGAGAGAGAGGGAGAGGAGTGCAGGAGAGGGAGAGAGAAAGAGGTGAGAGAAACAGAGGAGAAAGAAAGAAAGAAAGAAAGAAGAAAGAAAGAAAGAAAGAAAGAAAGAAAGAAAGAAAGAAAGAAAGAAAGAAAGAAAGAAAGAAGGAAGGAAGGAAGGAAGGAAGGAAGGAAGGAAGAAAGAAAGAAAGAAAGAAAGAAAGAAAGAAAGAAGAAAGAAAGAAAGAAAGAAGGAAAGAAGGAAGGGAAGGAAGGAAGGAAGGAAGGAAGGAAGAAAGAAAGAAAGAAAGAAAGAAGAAGAAAGAAAGAAAAGAAGAAAGAAAGAAAGAAAGAAAGAAAGAAAGAAAGAAAGAAAGAAAAAGAAGGAAGGAAGGAAGGAAGGAAGGAAGGAAGGAAGGAAGGAAGGAAGGAAGGAAGGAAGGAAGGAAGGAAGGAAGGAAGGAGAGGAAGGAAGGAGAGATTATGTTTTTCCATTTGCAGCTGGTCAGCCTGGGCTAAATCAGTAACTGACGCAGTGAAGTCATCATCATTTAAAACTCAACGAATGTCATGCCATGTAAATGTCCAAAGATCTGAAGTGAGGAAGGTATTCTGTGAGTGAATTCTGAGTTCTTTGTAAATTCAAAGGCCATCCTCCTGTTATCCTGGGCACTGACAATGTCAGACAGTGGAGTGAGTGAGACGATAGACAGAGATGTAGGTAGTACTTGATAGCTATAAAATAGATGGATAATAGTTAAAAGTATAGGCATAGAGAGATAATGATTAGGTAGATAAAGATGATGAGAGAGAGACGGATAATGATAGAAATAAATGATAGATAATAGATATAAGATTATATGATAGATAGATATATAGATATATAGATGATAGATAGATAGATAGATAGATAGATAGATAGATAGATAGAATATGATATAAGATTAGAGATAGATAGAGATAGACAATATAAGTAGAGATAGATAGATAGATAGAGAGATAGATAGATAGATAGATAGATAGATAGAGAGATAGATAGATAGATAGATAGATAGATAGATAGATAGATAGTAGATAAGGGACGCAGTGGCTCAGTGGGTTAGGACGCTGAGCTTGTCGATCAGAAGGTCGGCAGTTTGGCGGGTCGAATCCCGAGTGCCGTGTAACAGAGTGAGCGCCTGTTACTCGTCCCAGCTTCTGCCAACCTAGCAGTTCAAAAGCACGTAAAAATGCAAGTAGAAAAATAGGGACCACTACGGTGGGAAGGTAACAGCGTTCTGTGTGCCTTTGGCGTCTAGTCATGCCGGCCACATGACATGGAGACGTCCTCGGACAAGCGCTGGCTCTTCGGCTTTGAAACGGAGATGAGCACCGGCCCCTAGAGTCGGAAACGACTAGCACGCACGTGCGGGGGAACCTTTACCTTTTTAGATAGATAGATAAAAATAGATGATATTAGATGATAGTAGATAGATAGATAGATAGATAGATAGATAGATAGATAGATAGATAGATAGATAGATAGATAGATAGATAGATAGATAGGTAGATATAAAATAGAAGTAGATAATGGCAGAGACATTGTAGATGAGAGAGAGATAATGGCAGAGGTAGGTTGATAGAGAGAGATGAAGAGAGAGAGAGAAAGAGAGAGAGATGATAAACAACAAAAAAGATAGACACAAAACTTCAGAGATTTTTAATCTGAATTTATTCTTCTTAGTTCATACATTTTTCTAGAATATTCCACGCAGCTGGATTACACTCCCTCCCGAAAGCTTATGTCACAGCAACTCTCTCAACCCTCACGGTGATACTTTGATTTCTTTTCTCTCTTCCTTTTTTCTTTCTTTCCTCTTTTTCTTCTTTTCGCTAACATGAACGCCGTCCTCTACATACAGGAACTCCCTACGGAAAGGGAGTTGTGTATGAGACATGGCTTCTGTTGTGGCCTCTGCTGTGCTTTGTAAGACGCTTTAAAACGGGTGAATCAATTTTACATTTTCAGTGCTGAGGCGTTTTCTAACTCTTCCTACCTTCACAGTGTGGTGTGTCTCCTCGCTTGCTTGATTGGGGATGGAAAAGAAACACTCATGGTGTTTTGTCTCTTTTTCACAACTCATAGCTTTGCGCCCCCCAAAAGCCTAAAGCAGGGGTCTTCAAAGTTTGGCCCTTTTATGACTGGTGGACTTCAACTCCCAGAAATCCTCAGTCAGCCATTTTAATAAAACTGCAGGCTTGGATCCAGACCAGGGGTCTTCAATCGTGGCCCTTTTATGACTGGTGGACTTCAACTCCCAGAAATCCTCAGTCGGCCATTTTAATAAAACTGCAGGCTTGGATCCAGACCAGGGGTCTTCAAACGTGGGCCCTTTTATGACTGGTGGACTTCAACTCCCAGAAATGCTCAGTCGGCCATTTTAATAAAACTGCAGGCTTGGATCCAGACCAGGGGTCTTCAAACGTGGCCCTTTTATGACTGGTGGACTTCAACTCCCAGAATTCCTCAGCCAGCGTGCCTGGCTGAGGAATTCTGGGAGTTGAAGTCCACCAGTCATAAAAGGGCCAAAGTTTGAAGACCCCTGGCCTAAAGCTTGATTGAGGGAGATGAGCCTCACTGACTCTGTTCTCGGGAGGAACCAAAAAACAAAAAAATGAAGTTCACTCTAAGAAAGAAGAGAATTCAAAGAGAACCGAAGAGGTTCCAGATCTGAGGGAGCTACTTAAAAGGTTCCTCACTTCATAGACCTCTGCATGGAACTGGGGGACCTCGAAAGTAGCCGGCATTCACACGATTTTGCACACACACACACACACACACACACACACACACACACAAAACGTCATTTGTGCTTCGAGGAGGAGGGCATCTGATATAGTCCAGACTGTTTTGGGTTCTTGACCTCTTTGGACGAAAGAGGTCTCAGGTCTAAGCTTCCCCAAGGTCCTTTCTGAGAAGAACTGAATGATTTGGGCCAAGGGACCCCTCTTTAGACAGAGGGACCTCCTCCCGTTCAGATCTGGAGATGTAGGCCTGACCGGGAAAGGTTTGTTTTGAAGTCCAAGCTCCCCAAAGAGATGTTTATTTTATTTTATTTATTTATTTTTGGCAGCCAAGCCATCTTCCCAGACTTTGCAAACCAGATTGTCCACGTCTGCCGCCATCCATTGAATGTGTGCTTCTCTCAGCTGCCACAACGTGGTTGTGTCAAGGGTCGCTGTTTTTATGTGTCCACATGAATTGTGTCTTTTGTGTTAAAGAGTGTCTTTGGCTAGGCTTCCTCCATTCCTTTCGATTTCTTCCTTTTCGTTTCCGTTCCTTGTTCTTTTTGTTCGTTTGTTCGTTCGTTTGTTTTCCTTATATATATATATATATATATATATTTGTTTTCTCTTCAATTGGTCGTGTGCTCATTACAGCTTTTTGGACAATGCTGTATTTTAGTGATTTCTCCTCCTCCTTCTCCATTTCCTTCTCCTTCCCCTCTCCCTCCCTTCTTTCTCCTTTCTCTCTCTCTTCTCTTTTCCTTTCCCCTTTCCTTTCCCTCTTCTCCTTCCCTCCCTCTCCTCCCTTCTCCTCCTTCCCCTCCCTCCTTCCTCCCCTTCCCCTCTCCTCCTCCCTTCTCCTCCCTCCTTTCCTCTCTCTCTCTTTCTTCTCCTACCCCTCTCCCTCTCATCTCTCCTTCTTTCTCCTCTCTTTCTCCTCCCCTCTCCTCCTCTCCTCCTGTGCCTTCTCTCCCTTTCCTCCTCCTTCCCCTCTCCTCCTTCCCTTCCCCTCTCCCTATCCTCCTCTCTCCTCTGCCTTCCCCTCCTCCTTCCCTCTTCCTCTCCTCCTTCCTTTCCTTTCCTTCTCCTTCCCCTCCCTTCTTTCTCTTTCTCTCTCCCTCTCCTCTTTTCCTTTCTCCTTTCCTTTCCTCCTTCTCCTTTTCCTCCTCCTCTCCTCCTTTCTCCTCCTCCTTCCTCCTCCCTCCTTTCCTCCTCCTCCTCTTCTATTTTCTTCTCCTACCCCTCTCCCTCTCATCTTCTCCTTCTTTCT
>NC_138203.1:7764058-7781558 GCF_964194415.1 Vipera berus
TCCTCTTCCTCCTTCTCCTCCCTCCTATCCTTCCCTTTTCCTCCTCCTCTCTCTCCTATTCTCCTCATTCTCCTCTCTCTCTCTCTCTCTCTCTCTCTCTCTCTCTCTCTTCTTGTTTTTGTTTGGGATTTTTTTTAAAAAAAAAAATCTCTCTCTTCCTTCCCACCTCTCCCCCTTTCTCCCCCACCCACCCCAGACAATATATATAAATATATAAATATCTATATAAAAAAAAATCTTTTCTTCTTTTGTCATTCAATCAAATTCCAACCCAACTACCAAGAGCCAGTCAAATCCGCCACAGTCTCGCGCTGAGCTAGGAAAAAAACTAATGACACGAAAGTGGAGAAAAGATCCCCCCCCCCAAGTCCGTAAGTTTAACAACCTCAACTCAAAGTTGAAAGTGTGGTATGATGGCACCATGTAACACTCAGCTCAGAATTGGTTGCATGACCTGCCGTCCAGTTTCGTGGAGGTGCTGTGATTGAAACATTATTTTCCTTGGATGTCGTTATCGGTTTAATGGATTGGCCAGCCATGATTCACCTGTGCCTTTCTTAACTCTGTGCTGCCACAGTTTTTTGTTTTTTTATTGCCGTGCTCATGTTAATTTTCTTCTTATTCGTTTGTTCCCTTCTTTTTTTTTTAAGTGCTTGCAGTGGTTTCTTTGTGGTTTGAGTTTGTTTGTTTTTTTTCTTGTTCAAGCAACTTAAAATGCTTCTTTAGATATCAACTGGAAAAACGGGAGGGGGGAGTGATGTGAATTTCTCATTCTTTCAAGGGGAGGGGGGAAATGGGATGGTTGTCTCTGTTTGAGTAATTGCCAACAGATCAGGAAACAGGACTGTATGATTGGTATAATTTTTGCACCCTAAACACTTGTGTTTTTCAATGAATTGGGGGCCTTTTTCAATTGATCCTTCTTGTTTTCTTTTGGTATAATTTTTGCACCCTAAACACTTGTGTTTTTTCAATGAATTGGGGGCCTTTTTCAATTGATCCTTCTTGTTTTCTTTTGGTATAATTTTTGCACCCTAAACACTTGTGTTTTTTCAATGAATTGGGGGCCTTTTTCAATTGATCCTTCTTGTTTTCTTTTGGTATAATTTTTGCACCCTAAACACTTGTGTTTTTTCAATGAATTGGGGGCCTTTTTCAATTGATCGTTCTTGCTTTCTTTCTTCCTCAAAGTAGTCCTAATCCTTCTCCCAAAAGAAAGAAAAAAAAATCAGAGTTAATTGCAGTCGTGCAAAAAGAAAGCTACAAAAGAGCTTCTTAAGTGCCTTATTATCCAAAAAAAAAAAAATTCCAATTTTTAAGGTTTGCTATAGCACAATAACGCTTAAGAAATCCGTTGCTTTGGGGAAGGTGTGCCGAGAATACCATTTTTTTGGGGGGGGGGGGTTTAAAAAGAAAAAGAAAAAACCTAATTCTAATCTAAAAGGCCCTGTCCATTTTTTTGTTCGTTTGAGTTGCAACTGAAAAAGGGTCCTGGATGAGTGTTTTGTTTTGTTTTAGTTTTTTTTTTTCCCTTTAGTTTCTTCTATTCTTATTGTCGTCGGTGTCGTAATTGTTTCAACTGCTGTGTATGGTTTGCTGTTTGTTTTATCAACAGTGTGGGAAATAAAAGAAAAACCTGCCAGCATGATTCGATCTAAAAGCATGAGAAGGGAAAGTTCTGTAGTTCGTTTTATTTTTTTTCCCCCCTTAAGTTTTCTTGACGTAATAAATCACCGGAGTCTATAAGAAGAGAAACCTGCTTGCCAGCAAGAGATAAGGGCTAATCCAGGGGTCTTCAAACTCGGCCTTTTTATGACTCGTGGACTTCAACTCCCAGAATTCCTCAGCCAGGCATGCTGGCTGAGGAATTCTGGGAGTTGAAGTCCACGAGTCATAAAAGGGCCGAGTTTGAAGACCTCTCCATAACAATTAAGCATTCTCCTCAAATGTCAAGTTCCGTTGGAATGGCAGCTTCAAAATTTTCTTTTTATTTAAGAAACCGTTAGCGTTACATTTTAATTTTTTTTTAACCTTCGCTTTTCTTGCACGGAGAGACAGGAAGATTGCTCCGAGCCATTTTACGCTTCAAGCCACCTGTTTGAGGCGTTTCTTCCTGCGCTTTGCAAAGGAAGGTACTTTATCGGCAACGGACCTTCCCGAGACCACGGCGAGGGAGGGACTCGAAACATTTACGACTGATTTGTTTCATTTATTAAACTTGCACGCTGCCCGTTTTGCCCAAGACGAATCTAGGCGGCTTAGAGAGAGTGATTAAAATGTAGGGTGGGAAGTCAGCGCCCCCACACTCCCCAGAAAAGGAAATATTAAAGAGGCAGAAAAGCATGCCACGTTTTTCTTAATAGTCCCAAGTCTCTCTCCCCCAAGCGGAAACCAGCTCTGTAGAAATGCAGATGTAAACCATTCAGGAAGGTTGAAGCTAAAAGATTAAGACAAAGACACCTAAAATCTACATACCCCACCCAAAGTCTAAGACAGGACATAATAGGATTAACCCACAGATGCCAAAGGGCACACCCAGATTCAGGTCAGAATACACGACACAGGAAATACAAAGCCTCAAACAGGAACAGCAAACAACTCCAAACAAAAGGCTCCAGAGGGTATAAAAACCCGCTCCCTACACATGCTCACCCCTTTTTTCTCTTTTCTGCCAGAGCCATCTTCCTGTCTGGCTGTCCTCTTCAATAAACTGCAGCCTTCTTTCTAAAGCAGTCACCGTGTTGTTTATTCCCAGCTTGGACTGAACCATGATGAAGACTTTTCCTTCAACAGTAGCATAATTATATATATATATCTGTACAGGATCCAGATTTTTTTCACAATTCAAAAACAGAGGTACACAGCACAGGCAGTCCTCGACCACAACCGAGCCCCCAAAATTGTTCTTGCTAAGCGACACAGCTGCTAAGCGAATTTTGTCCCATTATACAACCTTTCTTGCCACGGCTGTTAAGTGAATCACTGCAGTGTCAAGTCAGTCACACGGTTTATTTTTTTTAATTCCATTTATATCCCGCCCTTCTCTGAAGTCTCAGGGCGGCTTACAATTTAAAGCACAAATCAATGTGCTTAGCAATAGCCTTCATTCTATGTATATGCCTGCTTATTAGGGCTTTCACGCACCCCCAAGCGGCATTATTACAAAGTCAGCTTATTGCCCCCAACAATCTGGGTCCTCATTTTACCTACCTCGGAAGGATGGAAGGCTGAGTCAACCTTGAGCCTGGTGGGACTCAAACCTGTACTAATTGCAGGCAGCTGGTGTTACTTAAGGAGGCATTAGCCCACTGCTCCACCAAGGCTCTCTTGTTGTTAAGTGAATCCGGCTTCCCCCTTGACTTTGCTTGTCAGAAAGTGCCAAAAGGGGATCATATGACTCCAGGACACTGCAACAGTCATAAGTACCTGCCAGTTGCCAAGTGTCTGAATTTTGACCGTGTTACCATTGGGATGCTCCTATGGTTGTAAGTGTGAAATATAGTCATAAGTGACATTTTCAATGCCCTTGTAACTGAACGGTCTCTAAATAAATGGTCGTAAGGTGAGGAATACCTGTATGTTTATAGGGCCCTGAAATGTCAAGCAGGATGTAACAGCAATAGTCTTTATTTATTTATTTATTTTCCAACTCAGAAGTTCCTACAAGGCTGTAGAATAATTTAGGAAGAGCTGATTTAACAAATACTTGGCTGCTTCTGAAAAAGCCTAGATAAAGTCAACATTTAGAGAGAGGTTTCCTCTCTGTTGAGTCTCAACAGAGACTTGAGTGGGCCTTTGCTACCCAGGAGTATCCTGTAGTTTTAAGGTCAGTATGGAGTTCCCAGTATGGAGCCAGCGCAGAAATCTGACGGTAAGGAAGACAGAAGACAGAAAATATAGGAATATCCGTGGAGATTCCCAACTCAACTGAGCTCTGAACTGAAGAAACTTCTTGGATGAGAAGCGAAATGTTTTCAAAGGAAAAAAAAGACCAAAATAGTCCAGCTGCCTTTTTGGAAAAAGCACCTCTAGGGTAGAAAATGTAAGAAACATAGAGGGCCAAATTCCCATATTTTAGTGATGGATGAACACCACAGGATTCTTCTGAGGACAGCTCTCTTTGGAGGCATCAGCAGCTTCCCAGATGCAGAGAAGATAAAAATCAATAAAGGAGAATATATGCAGCTGAGGGTTGAAATGGGTCCTTGATGCTCTCTGAGCTTGCTTGTTTTCTTGCAGACGTTTCATCACCCAACTAGATAACATCATCAGTACTGGATGATGATCTTCTAGTAGCCCTGATGATGTTGCTTGGTTTGGTTGATCAAAGGTCTGCAATAAACCAACATCTAGAGGTCTCATTTGACGAGGACAGAGGAAATGTCGTTTATGCTACAACGTTGAGCAAATATTAGGGTCCCAAGTCAGTCTAGAAGTAACATCCTGTTTAGGTAGGTTTTATAATCTACTTCTCTTATTTCTTAAGCCAGAGACACCTTTGAGGTGGGATGACCAGATGTTCTTCACAGTTAGCAGTTAGTAATCTGGGATATTCCTAGAAAATATTAATAAAATATCCTGAACACACTATCCAAGTTTTTTTTTAAAACAAACAAACAAAGCAAGTATAACTAAATTTGAATGAAGTTTCCATTATGGGAACAAGATTGTCTTGGAAACAGGTGTTCTCCTAAATCTGTGTGTGTGTGTGTGTGTGTTATTTTTCTTTATTGATTATAAGGTATGCTTTTGGGACTTTCTCTTCCCTATCTCTCTCTCTTCTATCCCTGTCTTTAAAACAAAACAAACATCTGTATATCTTGATCTGGGTTTGGTCCAGCTTGAAATAACATTTTTTCTTCTCTTTTTAGGGCGTCAGCTGAATGGGCCACCCTTAGAGAAATATATATAAATATAGATATATATATATATACAAATAAATATATATATATTAAATAATATATATATAGGAACGAGAACTGTGGGATTACACCTTTAAACATCTCAGTCAAGTGGAAGACTTGGGACTTTCGTGCTCTGGTTGATCGGACTGGAAACTTTGCTTGGAGGAAAGTCACGTTCGGCTGGCTTTGAAGGACCTGTGGTGGACAACCAAAAACGATGAACAAATCAAGAACATTGGGGGGGGGGGAAGAGAAGAAATCACGGCAGGAGAAAAGAAGAATTACTTGGATTTCTACACTGAACTTGATCTAAACCATCATAGCTTTTCCCCGATTCGGAAATGCTGAACGTGTGCCTGTGGCCATCGTGGATGGGGTTGCTATGGTCGCCCATGGCAACCATCACTAAGCATTCTTTATCTGTCATTCCTTAGCTACATAGGGACCAAAGGACATAACTTTTTACCGCAGACTTGTAGTTGTATGTAAATTACTCAGAAGTTTGGGTTTTTTTTCCTTTTCTCTTAGCTGTTCCCGCTAAGACAGCTTTGGAGAGCAAATTCTATGAAATAATGTAAACACACACACACACACACACACACACACACCAAAACAAAACAAAAACTGAAACTCTGCTTCGATGCTTTTAAAAAAAATGGCAAGATAATAGTTCTTTGATACTTTGGAAAGTCTTTGGATATACATTAATTAGAGTCTATGAAACTTTCATATGGTTTTCTTTATAATAGGGATGGACCGAGGGGGATTCGAAGGGGAGAATATTGGCGGAAGTGGAAGTCACGTGAAGAAAAGAAAAAAAAATGGCTCCATTTTTTGTTATGGAGAAAAGAAGAAGAAGAAGAAGAAGAAGAAGAAGAAGAAGAAGAAGAAGAAGAAGAAGAAGAAGAAGAAGAAGAAGAAGAAGAAGAAGAATGCTGATATGACATAGAACAATAGCTTGTTTATAAAAAGCCCCCACTCCTATACCCAAACCCCTAATAGTTGTACAGAATTTAAAAAAAAAGTTTAAATACCTATATAACGGGGCAGGGGGAAGATTAGATGACGTAAAAAGCAAAAAAAAGCAAAAAAAATATATATAGGCATTAGCGTTAATGCTAAGAAAACACACAAAGATGTCGTAGAAAACTTTTTTGTAGCATTTAGATTGATAGCCAACCCTGCTGTAATCAAACTGCTGTCAGAAGCGGTGTCTGATGGACAGGCCGGGAGGAAAAAGTGGCTTAATTTGGCAAGTTTTTGACAATAACCATCCCAGTAAGTCGTACTGAAATCGCTGGATAATTAACCACTCGGAAGTCTTGAACGAACCGATAATTCAGCGGCTATCTAATCCAAAGTTAGTTGCAACTTGACAGAAGGAAAATCAACGGGGCCAAACTTAGTTGCAGTTTGAAAATCAACCAGGCCAAAGTTAGTTGCAATTTGACAGAAGGCTGGGACATTTTCCACAAGACATTGCCAAAAGCCACCAATTTAAGTTTCTGCTTTAGTAGCTTCCATATTTGTTCTAAAATCCTTCAGGACGGGGGCCGGGAGGGGCAGGGAGGGTGCGGGATTTAGCCTAGAACCTTAATCTTTTAAAAAAAAAACCTTTAAAAAAATCATATAAGTATGGGGGGGAAAATACAGACACAAAAAAAAAGAAAATTACAAAAAAATGCAATCTCTGAAGAATTTCTGAAACTGTTTACAAGGAATTTTGAAAAACGGGGATGTTTAAAAAAAAGATGCTGGCTCTGTTTTTCTGTAAATAAATTTGCATATTTTGTAGGACTTTTAATTGTAATGATAGAGAAAAAAAATCAAGGAAAAAACTATTTAAGGAAGCACGATATTTATCTTTGGTAAATGACTTTAGAGCCGTTGAAAAAAAACACGTTGCTTTAAAATCTGAATCAGAAAAATAGAAACAATTATTTAAGAACGCATATATTTTAAAGTATATCATATTTATTATAATTTATTTCCACGGGATTCAGATTTGATTTCAAGTGTGCAGTTTCTTTCCTCCCTCCCCTCCCCCACTCCTACCATTTTATCAGATCAGTCAAAGAGTTATCCATTATTCTTTCTGAACAATTGTTTTCCTTTGGGCTAGATTTTGGGGGGAGCTTTAAAAATATTTTTTTTTCTATTTCTTTTTTTTCCTCCATCTTGGATCTGATTCTCAAGTCTTTACACTGGCTAAACACCCCCAAATCTTTTCCGGTGGTTTGGCTACGAGTTGACTGCCAAAGCAAGCCGGTCTTTCGGTGTATAAAAAATGTCATGGAATTCCATAAAAGTGCTCTCTGATTCTCTCACTTCCCTAAAACTCCTTGTAATCTTATGTAATTAATGAATGACGCTTACCAGCTTAGCCCTAAATAAAGCACAGTTTAAAAAAAAAAGACATATTTTAATTTTTGGGGTGTTTCCCCCCCCCACAGTTCACGTTTTCTTTCAGCCTCTTAACGTGCATGCTTGAAGAATGACGACCATTTTCTTTCAATGGGATTATTCAGGTCTGTTGCAAAAGTATAAAGACCAAACGGAAAAGAATCTTTGCAGCTCAGGTTAAAATGTGGGGTCCCTGGGGCTCTCTGAGCTTGGTGGTTTTCCGGCAGACGTTTCATTAACCAACTACGTAAACTAATCAGTGCTAGAAGGGAGTGGGGTTTGCAGAGTAGAGGAGGAGAAGGAAGCTGACGGATCCTTGGTGGTCTCTGAGCATGTTTTTTTTTTCTTGCAGACATTTCATTACCCAACTAGGTAACATCATCAGCGCTAGAAGGAAGTGGGGTTTGCAGAGGGGGGGAAGAGGAGGAGGAGGAAGAGGAAGCTGAGGGATCCTTGGTGGTCTGAGCTTGTTTTTTTTTCTTGGAGACATTTCATTACCCAACTAGGTAACATCATCGGCGCTAGAAGGAAGTGGGGTTTGCAGAGTGGGGGAAGAGGAGGAGGAGGAGGAGGAGGAAGAAGAAGAAGAAGAAGAGGAAGAAGAAGAAGAAGAAGAAGAAGAAGAAGAAGAAGAAGAAGAGGAGGAGGAGGAGGAGGAGGAGGAGGAGGAGGAGGAGGAAGAAGAAGAAGAAGAAGAAGAAGAAGAAGAAGAAGAAGAAGAAGAAGAAGAAGAAGAAGAAGAAGAAGAAGAAGAAGAAGAAGAAGAAGTGGTGTCCTTGGTGGTCTCTGAGTTTGCTTTTTTCTTGGAGACATTTCATTACCCAACTAGGCAACATCATCAGTGCCAGAAGGGAGTGAGGTCACCCCAATCAAGCAGCTACAAACTCACACCAACAATCAGTGACTCATATACCCTAATCAAGGAACTACCAAGAACACTCTCATCAACAGTAACAGAGCAAGACACTTTTATAAAAAGAGAGAGCAAACCCCACTTCCTCCTAGCACTGATGATGCTGTCACCCCAATCAAGGAGCTACAAATTCAGACAGACAGTGACAGCCACAGCTACCAACAATCCGTGAACAATCTACCCTAATCAATTTCTCCTTAGTTCTAGGTTGCTTCTCTCTCTAATGTTCTTCCACTTGTTATGTTTTGCCTGGCTCTTGCATCCTTTGGAGCACACGGTGGCCTTATGTTTCGAAGGCTCTTCCACAAAGTGACCCCAGAGGTGAGAAGATCTGAAGTACAAGTCAACTGGAATCCTACTTTCCTTACTCAAGACAGCCATGGGCTTTAAGTGTTAGTGGTCTCTTTTATCAGAATAAGAAGGCCACAACCTGTAGTATCATATTACCACCCCAAACATATGATGGCTTTAAAGGCAGAATGAGACTGTAGAATAGAATAGAGCTGGAAAGGACCTTGGAGGTCTTCTAGTCCAGCCCCCCGACTTAAGCAGGAGAACCTACACCATCTCGGACTGGTGATTGTCTAGTCTCTTCTTAAAAATCTCCAGTGATGGAACGCCCACGATTTCTGAGGGTAAGCTGTTCCACTGGTTGATTGATCCCTGATTAATTTCCTCTTACTTCAGAAAGCCAGGAAATTGGAAAAAAGAAAACCTTGTTTAATCCAATGAGTAGCTGAATAACTAGCTGGACCTCCAACCTGGAACTTCACGGAGATATTACTAACTGCTAGGATACTATTTTATAATCCCTTGATAAGGCCACACTTGGAATATTGCATCCAGTTTTCATCATCACAATAGAAAAAAAAAAGATGCTGAGAATCTAAAAAGATTGCAGAGAAGAGCAACAAAGATGATCAGGGGACAGGAGGCTAAAACATATCAGGAACGGTTGTTGGAATTGGGTATGTCTAGTTTAATGGAAAGAAGGACGAGGGGTGACATGATAGTAGCGTTTCAATATTCGAAGGGCTGTCACAAAGAAGAGGAGGTCAACCTATTCTTCAAAGCACCCGAAGGCAGGACAAGAAGCAGGGGGTTGGACTAGAAGACCTCCAAGGTCCCTTCAACTCTGGTTTTTCTGTTCTGTTCAGGAGGCGTTTTTGCCCCCTTCCCATTTTGGTATGAGGGGTTAAGATAATCTCCATCCCTCCCCTCCATCCTGGCCCATACTTGTGGAAATGGCTGAATTATCTTCATCCTGCAAAGTTGAGGTCCAGTTAAACATTTGACTGAATGTATTACAATACTTTGAAGAAAGAAGCTTGAAAATATTAACACAATCAGCTGGAACATCCACCACACACAACCCCCAATTTGCCCACATCGTTCCCCTTGAGAGATGACAACTATGGTTATCACACCTTGCAGGTGTTCTGGAATTGTCGTTCAGCAACATCCAGAGGGCCACAGAATATCTAGTCCTATCCCACCCTACTGTAACATGATGCCCTCTAGATAAGGTTGCCATCTATGTGCATAATCCCCTGCTTTATTTATGTATTTATTATTTTGATTTATGAGTCTGGACTGTGTACTACAATCCATCATCAACAAAACAGACAAGGGTATCACACATATCCTGGTCTGCAACCCAGTGAAAAATAGACTCACACAATTTTCGGACTCAATGCCAACTTGGACCACCGTACATAAAGCCAATGGGTTCATGGCCAACATTCATGTTCGAGGTGGTGGTGGTGTTGATGCTGTTCTGTAGGTCAAACCCATTGACTAGTATGCCTCAAGCAGGTTTGTCAACACTAAAAGAGAAAGTGAGGTCTTTGCTCTATCCAAGTGAGTTTCCTGCAGAAGATTTTGAACAATATCATCCCAAGGTGCTTTTTTCAGGAAGCAACTGGACTTCCTTGTTTTTCTTTGAAGACTTTTCACTTCCCATCCAAGAAGCTTCTTCAGCTTTGACTGGATGGTGGGGAATGGGAGGATTTATACTCCTTAGAGACAGCTGGTCCTCTGCATTCTTTTAGAGAGTCGTTGAGGCCACCTGGAAGTTTACCTGTGTCCTCAGGGTCACCTGAGTGGTGCAAATGGGTGTGGAGCCTTCTTGGCTGTGGGATGTTTTTCTGCCCTGGGTCCCTTCCCTGTTGGAGACAGGTGCAGGCTGTTGGGGAGGAGTCTGTGCTGTCTGCATCTCAAACTGAAGTGCAAATGGTTCCTGTAGCCTGTTATGACTCAGGGCCAGCCGGTGGGTCCGGCAGCCGGTTCAGATGTATTGGATGACTCAGATGAGGGGGAGGAGGAGGGTGTGGAAGACGAACCGGCTGATGATGGCTTGGAGGCTTCGCAGAGCCCTCAGCCGGGGCCCTCTTCTCAGCTGCGTGAGCCCGATAGTGCGGAGGATGATGACCCACAGCTGGCCCTGTTCAAGGACGCCCGACGCAGGAGGCAGTCGAGCAGGAACAAACAAAGAAAGGCTGTGGGACTCCTCGGGATGAGGCACAGGGAGACCACGCCCTGAACTCTAAAAGGAGTGTTTGGGGAGGGGCTGGTTGCTGAAAGCAACCCTTCCGCTTGAGGATTCAAGTTCCTGTGTTTCTTGTTCTGTTGTTTTGCTTGTGAATTAAACTTGGCAGACGCTTTGCAACCTCAGACGCTCTCCAGTCTCTACTGCTTGAACAGGGGTTTGCCTTATTACAAGGCCGGTAGTTGGCTGGTTCAGAACATAGCCTGCAGTGTTTTCTGGAAATCCGTTTATGCTCTCGCACCATTCGAAGGTGCATAGCTAAATGTCTGTGGAGATCCTCAGTCATCCAGGTCAGGGTTGTCCCAAAGGTGCTTTTTCAGGAGGCAACTGGACTGCCTTGTTTTTCTTTGAAGACGTTTCGCTTCTCATAGCTTCTTCAGCTCTGACTGGATGGTGGGGAATGGAAGGATTTATACTCCTTGCAGACAGCTGGTCATTCGCCTTCTTTTAGAGAGTCGTTGAGGCACCTTTGGGACAACCATGACCTGGGTGACTGAGGATCTCCAGAGACATTCTGAACAACAGAAGAGAATGTTTGTAGCTCGGGGTTGAATTGTGGGGTCCTTGGTGCTCTCTGAGCTGGGTGGTTTTCTTGCAGACATTTCATGACCCAACTAGGTAATGTCATCAGTGCTAGAAGGGAGGAGGGTGAAGGGGAGGACGAGGAGGACGAGGAGGAGGAGGACCGTGGGGTCCTTGGTGCTCTCTGAGCTTGGTGGTTTTCTTGCAGACATTTCATGACCCAACTAGGTAACGTCATCAGTGCTAGAAGGGAGGAGGGTGAAGGGGAAGAGGAGGAGGAGGAGGACCGTGGGGTCCTTGGTGCTCTCTGAGCTTGGTGGTTTTCTTGCAGACATTTCGTGACCCAACTAGCAATTGTCATCAACACCAAGACTAATACTAGACCAACAGTGAAGCAGTAAATACCCCAATCAAGGAACTACCAACTCAGACAGAAAATCAAACAGTAAATAAAAAGCCTAATCAAGGAACTACCAAGAACACTCCCACCAACAGTGACAGGGAAGCTACTAGTATGCAGACAGAGAACAAACTTTTTCCTAGCACTGATGACGTGATCTCCATCAGTGGAGATTTTAAATCAAAGTTTGGGCTGGAATGGTAGGCATGTTCAGGAGGTTGGACCAGAGGAATTAAAAAAAATGAAGCTTTCCACATTCAATTGTATCCTACTCTAGGGCATGGTGCTCATCTCCGTTTCTTGGCCAAGGGAGCCAGCGTTGTCCAAAGACATTTTCCATCGTTCTGTGGCCAGCACGGCTATACACAAAAGGCTCATGGAATGTTTTAACCTTTCTGCCAAAGTGGCACCTATTTATCTACTTGCATTTGCACGCTTTCGAATTGCTAGGTGGGTGGGAGCTGGGGCGAGGAACAGGAGCTCACCCCTTCACTTGGGTCTTCACTTGGGTCTTGAACCCAGTCTGTCAACCTTTCCAGCTGACAAGCTCAGCATCTTTAACCACCGAGCCACTGAACCCACATTCCAGTTAGCCCACTCCACTGCCATGATTCTTGAACTTCCAAAAGCAGTGGACCTCAACTTCCATCTCTTCGAGCCTTTGTGAAGTCCAATGCTTCTAGATCGAGCCAAATCCATCCCGTAAAGTGCAATTCAGTGGTGAGAAAACTAAAGCCCTACACTTAGGCAAGAAAAAACCCCAAATCCACAGGGACAGAATAGGTGATACCTGGCTCAACAATAATGCCTAGGAGAGGGATCAACATGTCTTAGTGGACAACCATGTAAGTATGAGCCAGCCGTGTGCTGCAGTTGCCAAAAGAAGCCAATTCAATCCTAGCTTACATCAACAGGGATAGTTTCAAGATCATGAGAAGTGATAGTACCGCTATATACTGCACTGGTGAGGCCACACTTGGAATTCTGCATCCAGTTCTGGTCACAATACAAAAAACGTTGCTGAGACCCTAGGAAGGATGCAGAGAAGAGCCACAAAGATGATTATGGTTCTGGAGGGTAAACCGTACAATGAATAATTGAAGAAACCAGGTATGTCTTGTCATCCACAACTCCTCCCTTCACAGGTACATCTCCATTTTCAGACTCCAGGAGAGGTAGTTGGTCTCATTCAGATGAGATACTATGAAACCTCCTCCCATTACACTGACAGACTCCATGTTGCCTGCTACCACCACAAACCACCACAAACTACAAGCCTTAACTCCTCTAGCTCTGGGTCAAACTCTCACTGGGTTTCTCCTCACTCTGGGCCCATAACCTGCCAGAGCATGCACAGTCTTATTGCGCTGAGGTAACCCAGGAGTAAATACAGTAAACAGTGGTTTGTATTAAATGGTGGTTTATCTTACACTATCTACAATCATACACCAGGAACGATATACATACACGTGCTAATACAGCAGGATCCAAACAACCACAATTACAGCAGGAAAGAGAAGAGACAGAACACATCAGCAGAGCCTTCCCTTTTATATAAAGCTCTTAAAGAGACACAGACCCTGCTGAGTCATTCCCATAATTACATCGTACATCTCACATTGTGCAAGCTGGTTAGCCTCTAAATCATTACCTTGACATGTCTAGTCTAACAAAGAGAAGGACTAGGGCTGATATGATAACAGTCTTCCAGTAATTGAGCAGCTGTCCAAGGGAAGAGGAGGTCAAGCTATTTTCCAAAGGATCTGCAGGCAGAACAAGCAGTAATGGATGGAAGATAGTTAGAGTTCCAACCTAGAAGTCTCATTTAAGTTGAGGTTGACACGCCACATTGAACTAAGGAGGAATTTCCTGACATTGGGAACAATGAATCAGTGGAACAGCTTGCCTCCAGAAGTTGTGGGTGCTCCATCACTGGAGATCTCCAAGAAGAGATTGGAAAGCCATCAAATGTAGAAGAAAGAACTACGGCCTCCTGCTCAAGCGGGGGGGGGGGGGTGTGTTGGACTAGAAGACCTCCAAGGTCCCTTATTCTTTGTTCCAGGTATTGCTAAGTACTAAAATTCCTCTTAGCTCTATTTGAACATCTTCAACAGGAGAGGAATTTTCCACAAGCCTCCAGGACAGAAATTTTGCTACTTAGCCAAAGATGGATGTGAGCTGGTTGGTTTCCAAAACAGCCAAGGTTGACAGCAAAATGTGGGGAATTTATTGCTGGGGCTGGGCACAGAGCCTGAATGGATGCTGCTAAGTTGGCGGTTTGCCTTGCCTAATTGCCTTCAACAAACTCAGTTCAGCTAACCCCCATAAAACAGACACCTGGGTCACCTGAAGCAAGATTTTCCAATTCTTCACAAAATGCTCCAACAAGACCTACAGTATATATAAAGCAATCAAGAGAAGGTTGTTTGCAACGGGAGGTGGGCTCAAATCACCACATTACGAAAAGATGTTGAGACTTTGGAAAAAGTGCAAAGAAGAACGAATAAGACGACGAAAGACCTGGAGACTAAAATATATGAAGAACGGTTGCAGGAATTTGCTATGGCTAGTCTAGGGGAAATAAGGACTAGGGGGGACATGATAGCAGTATTCCAATATTTGAAGGGCTGCCACAAAGAAGAGGGCTCCACACATGGGTGGAAACTAATCAAGGAGAGAACCAACTTAGAAATAAGGGGAAATGGTGGCTGCTCCAACACGGGAGGTTTTTAAGAAGAGATTGGACAGTCATTTGTCTGAAATGGTATAGGGCAGACATGTCAAACACAAGGCCCAGGGGCCAGATCCGGTCCACAAAGTGGTTTCATGTGGCCCGCGAAGCCATCCTGGAAACAGTGAGGGAACGGCCCCCGCTGCCTTGGCCCTGGCCCACAGACCCTCCTTCTGCCAGAGACCCTCAGATCTGTCCCACTCCTGCCCAGGCCCCCATAGGCACCCTTGATGCAAAAGATGTAGAGCTGGCCACGCCCACCCAGTAGGCCATACGCACTCTAGCCACGCCCACCCAGTAGGCCACGCCCACCCTGGCCATACCCACCCAACCCCCTGAGGGCAACCGCAATGCTGATGCGGCCCTCAATGAAATTGAGTTTGACACCCCTGGTATAGGGTCTCCTGCTTGAGCAGGGGGCTGGACTAGAAGACCTCCAAGGTCCCTTCTAGCTCTATTCTGATTGATTGATGTAATAGCTGCAACCCTTACAAATGAAGCTCTACCTCTTGTCTGGACATGAGGGACATGGGGGGAATACTAAAATTTAATGCTTTCCTTCGTCGAATCTGTGCCAGGGTCTATGGATCAGGGTGAGCTACAGAAATGGTAAAATTGATGCCTAAATAAAATTAAATTTCTGATGAATTAAGGAAAACACTTTCTTTTGCCTAGAGCAGGGGTAGGCAACCTCGGCTCTTTTATGACTCGTGGACTTCAACTCCCAGAATTCCTGAGCCAGCTTGGCTGGCTCAGGAATTCTGGGAGTTGAAGTCCACGAGTCATAAAAGAGCCGAGGTTGCCTACCCCTGGCCTAGAGTTAAGGAGCAGCTTTAGAGCAATATCCTTTGACCTTGGCCCAGCAAATCAGAAATATTTACTCAACTGCCATTTTTTTAAAAAAAAAACTATTCCACCACTAGATGGCACAAAACTCTCTTTGCTGCCTTCATGTGGCCATCTGGAGTGCTGCACCCTGTTGAACTGAAAAGTCAGTTTATCAAATACATTTTTCTTAGCTTCTTTTCTATTCTTTTCTTCATTCCTTTTTTTTTGCCATGGACCAGGACTTTTGAATGCCAGGATAATTGAATTTCCAATTAGATGGACAGCTTCTGCATGACTTAGGTGCAAAACATATTTATTACATGAACAAATTAGAAATTAAAACCTTTCTACACTTTAAAACTATTAAGAAGCAAACATTGTCTGTTCTTCTGAGGGCCCTCATAAGAATGTAAGAGTTCTCTAGGATCAGTCTTGGTGTTCTCATGCTCAATCCTGGGTCTACTAGTCTTCCAGATGTTTTCGTACTGGCATGGATGCAGCAGAGCACCCCTAGCCTACAGATGTGTCAATGTAACGTTCCAGAATCCTCAGCAGAGGTCCAAGTGGCTCAAGAATTCTGGGAGTTGGACTACACCTCTGGAGGTCTTCAGCCTTAACCAAGATTTATCTCAAGTTTCAGACGTAAACTTTCATGGATACAGATGTTGATAGACCTACAACCTGCTTCCAGTGTGGGGAAGGTGTTGCCTTGGGACTTTGCCTGTTGTAGCACCAACAGAGCAAAAGGTCCTTATTAAGAAGGCCCCTGCCTCCTTAAAAGTTATGGCCTCCCTATCTGGAACCTACATTGATCCTTTGAACATTATGAGAAGGATTATTTTGCAAATGCTTAACTTTTTCTCTGGATTTCTAAATAATAGTTGGAGGGAGGGAGGAAAGGAAAGAAGAGAAAGAAAGAAAGAAAGAAAGAAAGAAAGAAAGAAAGAAAGAAAGAAAGAAAGAAAGAAAGAAAGAAAGAAAGAAAGAAAGAAAGAAAGAAAGAAAGAAAGAAAGGAAGGAAGGAAGGAAGGAAGGAAGGAAGGAAGGAAGGAAGGAAGGAAGGAAGGAAGGAAGGAAGGAAGGAAGGAAGGAAGGAAGGAAGGAAGGAAGGATCAAAGGAGGGAGGGAGGAAGGGAGGGAGGGAGGAAGGAAGGAAGGAAGGAAGAAAGAAAGAAAGAAAGAGAAAGAATCAAAGGAGGGAGGGAGGGAGGGAGGGAGGGAGGGAGGGAGGAAGGAAGGAAGGAAGGAAGGAAGGAAGGAAGGAAGGAAGAGATAGAGGGATAGAGAAAAAAGGAAGAATCTGAAACTCTAATTCTATGGCTCTGTCAAATGTCCCTTATTTCTACCTCATCTTCCTTATGCAACCTTCAGGAAGACGTTTCGAGGTTGGGTGGTTGTTTATCATACATCCTCCATCTTTTCATCTTCTCATTTGAATATGCTGTAAGCTTGATTTATGTTGACTCTTAATCTCTTTTTCTCCTAAAAGAACACCTGGAGCATCCTTTCCCCTGCCAAACCCCCGGCAATTAGAGTGGGATGTGGGAAGGACGCAAGTTGATGGTTCTCCATAACCGGTTCTTCTAACGTTTGCCCATGATCGTGAGCACACACAAGCTGGAAATGGGGCAATATTTTGCCCTCCACTCCATAATTTCCATCATAAGTTGCTACCTATTCAGGAAGAGTCTTCCCAAGCTGGATCCTCCTTCGTTTGTTCGGGGGTTCTGGCTTCCAAACTGTCATCGTCTTCCTTGCCTACACTTCTGCCAACACACATCATTTGTCCCAAAGCTTCACCCATTCACTCCACTTCCTCCCATTCTCCATACTTGTCAAACCATAGCTTGCTGAAACAGCTCGCTGGAGATAAATCACACCAGAGGGAGCTCCCTTGGAACCGTTTTACACCAACATCCATCATCTTTCTCCAGCTAGAAGAACTCCTTGCTGTAAACACATTAAAGCCTCTATCATTCCAGCCTCATTAGCAACAGTTGGGTTCTGCCCTCTACTAATGCCAAGAAGGGAGACTTTCCAAAGGTGGTATTCATCTCTTTGGATAAAAAAAATTGCTATTTTAGACTTCAAAATATCCTGATAGTTATCTGGGATCCTTGGCAATGAAGGTTTTCAGTCAGATTGTATCTGATGGTCTTTGGACTCATTGCCAAAGTAAAAACATGGACCCCCAAGAAACTTTCTTTTTGTTTCCAAAAAAGATTGGTTGGTTGATTGATTTGTATTCCAC
>NC_138203.1:7784058-7855489 GCF_964194415.1 Vipera berus
GTGAGAATTTGCTCTCTCCCTGCCCCGTAGAAGATGGCGAGGCCCTAGAAAAAGTGCAGAGAAGAGCAACAAAGATTATTTATTAGGAGGCTGGAGGCTAAACCACACAAAGAACAGTTGCAGGAATTGGGGAGAGCTAGTCCTCAATTTACAACAGTTCACTTAGTGACTGTTTGAAATTACAGCCAGACTGAAAAAGTGACTTACGTTTTTCAGACTAAACGACCATTGCAGTGATTAACATCCAGATGCTTGGCAACTGACTCACATTTATGACGGTGGCAGTATCCCGGGGTCACATGACCCCCTTTTGCGATAGTCTGACAAGCCACGTCAATGAGGAAGCCAAGTTCACTTAGCAAGCATGTGACCAACTTAACCAACAGTGAATTACTTAAATACTGTCTCACTTAGCAACAGAAAGTTTAAACTCATCGAGGACTATCTGGTAAGAGAAGGACTAGAAGTGATATAATAGCATGAGGGGTCCTTTGGTGCTCTCTGAGCTGAATCGTTTTCTTGCAGACATTTCATGACCCAACTAGGTAACATCATCAGTGCTACAAAGGAGTGGGGTTTGTGGAATACGATGGTCTCTGAGCTGGGTTGTTTTCTTGCAGACGTTGTTCTGTACCAGCCTGCTACCGGCCCTGCAGAAAAGGCAGGGACAACCCCTTTTACAAGAAGGCAAGAGGCTGGAATTACGCCTGCCAAATGTATTGCTACAAAAACAAATAGAACAAGACACGAACCAAGAAACAGGAGCTTTTCAAGCGGTTGCCTTCAGCAAACCAGCCCTCCCACGCATTCCCCCTTAAATACAGTTCAGGGCGTGGCTTCTCTCTGCCTCCTTCCGAGGAGCCCCATTGCCTTCCTCTGTTTACTCCTGATTGACTGCCTCCTGCGTCGGGCGTCCTTGAACAGGGCCAGCTGTGGGTCATCTTCATCCACGCTGTCAGTCTCACACAGCTGGGTCTGCGTCGTGACCAGGTGGGAGGGGCCTGGCTGGGGGCTCTCATCAAGCTCTTCAACACCCCCCTCCTCCTCCTCCTCTGAGTCGTCCGACCCAACTGCCGAACCCACAGGCTGACCCTGAATCACAACAGACGTTTCATTATCCAAGCTAGGTAACCTCATCAGTGCTAGTACGAGTGTAGTCATAAAAATAATAATTTTTAAGTTTACATTTTAAGTAACATTGATTAATTTTGAAACCATTTGACTTTGACTTTTAGAAGATCGGGGGGGGGGGGGGAACAACCAACGTTGCAAACAGAATGTCTGTGCAAAGAGACCTTGAAATATCCTATTTCTTGCTCCATGCCCTACTTTCAATTTTCAGCTCCTAATCCTGTTTGACACGTACAGAACGGGATACTTCCAGCAAGGCATTTCCCCCCCCCACTCCCCACTTTGTGGCAGAGCAGTTTTATATTTTGCAAACCCAGAAATAATTTCCCATTCCCCCCCCCACACACACACACACACAAAACCGAAAAAAAAGGTTAGATTTCTGCTTGACAACAAACAAGGGAATCGCAATGTGGCAGCTGTTATTCAGACTTGCTGTTTCCAATTACGGGGAGTCTTGAAACTGTGTATTTATTTTGTAGTCTCCTTCTCCAAAAATTTAAAGGAAAAAAAAAACCAACCTCCTACATTTTTGTTTGCAGCTTTGCCTAATGCCCGCTGTTTTTGTAAATAATTTCCTACCGGGAGACCTTTTCCTGAATATGTATGTTTTTGTTCCAACTGGCTTCTGACATACAGATTTGTGTGTGTGTGTGTTTGTGTTTATGTATGTGTATCAAAGAACAGCTTCTTTCAAAAGGACGACGGCGGTTTTGGGTGCCCCTTATTTTTAAAAAATGCAAAACCAGAGGACTTTGCTTCCCAAGGTGAATTCTGGTAGCCTTTGACTCACGACTGTGGTTGGGAATCAGAATTTCCATTGCTATGCACGGCAGTTGTTAAGGGAATTGCACAGTGGTTAACAGAGTTGTGTGATCACAGGACCCCGGGATGGTGCAATCATCATAAATAGGTGCCAAACACCTGACTTTTAATCACACAACTAGAGGGACGTTGCAGTGGTGGCAATAATGAGGATCAGTTATCAGACGCGTTATGCAGTGCCATTCTAACTTTGAATGGTCACTAAAGGAAACCAGCTCTCTTTTCCTGATCTATTCTTGTCAATTCGTTTCCAAGGATTCTGAGTTTTGTGGGAGGTTTTATATCAAAATATATTTTATTCCTTACTTACACTATCTCCATCTTTCCTTAAATCAAGGTTTCAGGGTTCTGAACGGGGCCGCAGAAGCGACATGCAAGCACATGCACGCAGACAGTGGGCAGGCAGGCATGCACCCGCAGCCCCATTTGTGCAAGGGGCATGCGTGCTTGCCCGACGCTTGTGAAAATGCAGCTGCACACGCTCGTGCAGAACCGTCCCCTCTCCCCCACCCCCGGCCAGTCCGCAGACCGGAAAGTTTGGAGACCACCTGAAGATTAAGATCACATGAAGTGTTAATACTTAATTAATACGAATTCCCATCGCCCAGTACGCTCACACAGAGAAGGCCTCCTCAGGGTACCGTCGGCTAGACAATGTTGGCTTGCGACCCCCAGGGGGAGAGCCTTCTCTGTGGGAGCGCCAGCCCTGTGGAACCAGCTCCCCCCTGAGCTTCGGATGGCCCCAGATCTCCAGTCCTTTCTCCGCGGCCTCAAAACACTCCTTTTCCACCTGGCTGACCTGGACTGACAGGGATTTTAATTATGTTTACAATTTTAACTCTAATCTTTAATTTATTTCAATTTTTAATTTTAATTTACTGTACAGAGACCTTTAATCTTTGTTGTTGTTAGCCGCCCTGAGTCCCTCGGGAGATAGGGCGGGATATAAGTCCCATTAATAAATAAATAAATAAATAATACTACTTTACAAGGCCTTGGTAAGGCCACACTTGGAATGCTGCATCCAGGTTTGCTCGCCGCAATGTAGAAAAAGATGTTGAGACTGTAGAAAGAGTGCAGAGAAGAGCAACCAAGATGATCAGGGGACTGGAGGTTAAAACATATAAGAAAACAGTTGCTGGAATTAGGCAGGTGTAGTTTAATGAAGGCCTGGAGAAACATTGTCCATAGGGTCGCGATGGGTCGGACACGACTTCGCAACTAACAACAACAGTTTAATGAAGAGAAGGATGAGGGGTGACATGATAGCAGTGTTCCAACATCTCAGGGGCTACCACAAAGAAGAGGGAGTCAAGCTATTCTCCAAAGCAGCTGAAAGCAGGACAAGAAGCAACGGATGGAAAGTAGTCAAGGAGAGAAGCAACCTAGAACTAAGGAGAAACTTCCTGACAGTGAGAACAATTAATCAGTGGAACAACCTGCCTCCAGAGGTTGTGAATACGCCAACACTGGAAGTTTTTAAGAAGAGATTGGACAACCATTTGTCTGAAATGGTATAGGGTTTCCTGCCTGAGTAGGGGATTGGACTAGAAGACCTCCAAGATTCCTTCCAGCTCTGTTATTCTATTCTATTCTATTCTATTCTATTCTATTCTATTCTATTCTATTCTATTCTATTCTATTCTATTCTATTCTATTCTATTCTATTCTATTCTATTCTATTTTTCTTATTCTATTCTATTCTATTCTATTCTATTCTATTCTATTCTATTCTATTCTATTCTATTCTATTCTATTCTATTCTATTCTATTCTATTCCATTCCACTCCACTCCACTCCACTCCACTCCACTCAACTGCTTTAAACAAAATTCACAAGGGATTGAGAATCAGCATCTCCAATAGATAATTGACAGTCAAGCTGATACTAAGTTAATCAAGTAAAAATAGCAAATGGGGGAAAGCATTTACTCAAACTTCCTTAAACCCCCCAAAATAAGTTACCCAGACCTAAACAAAGGAAAGATCTGTAAACACAAATAGACTTAATTGGAATGGTCTCCAGCAAAATTGCATGTTCACAAGAATAAATATCATAGACAACATGTACCCACACCCACCCACACCCTTCAAGGCTCACCCTAGAGTCAGCGTGTACGTACAGGTGGTCCTCAACTTACAACAGTTCATTTAGTGACTGTTTGAAGTTACAACAGCACGGACAAAAACAACTTATTTTTTTCACGCTTACAACCACATAGTCACGTGAGCAAAATTCAGACAGTAGGCAACTGACTCATATTTATGAATTGCAGTGTCCTGGGGTCACGCAATCCCTTTTTTGCGATCTTCTGACAAGCAAAATCAATAGGGAAGCCAGATTCAGTTAACAACCGTGGTCCTAACTGTCGAAGGAAAAGTCTTCATCGTGGTTCAGTCCAAGCCGGGAATAAACAACATGGCGACTGCTTTAGAAAGAAGGTTGCAGTTTATTGAAGAGGAGAGCCAGAGAGGAAGATGGCTCTGGAAGAAAAGAAAGTGAGCACATGTAGGGAGTGGGTTTTTATACCCTCTGGAGCCTTTTGTTTGGAGTTGTTCCTGTGGCATGAACCTTGACCTGAGTCTGAGTGTGCCTTTCTGACATTCTAATGGTGGTGGGTTAGTCCTAATACGTCCCGAGGGTCATATCCTGCTTCCCTGGGGCTGGGGCTGATGACTGTTGGGTTTTTGGTGTTGATTCTAGGGATCTTTCTTTCTAATCCCCAGTTTCCTGACTCCATTCTTTCTGACAAGATTATCACACCTGCATTTCTACAGAGTTGGTTTCTGCTTGGGGTAGAGAGACTTGGGGGTGGGGGGGTTGGCTTCTGCCTTTAAAATCATTTAGGGAAATATATTCTGTCTTTTAAATATTTCCAAAAATATTTCTTTCTCTGGGGGGGGTGGGGCTGACTTCCACATAACTTAACACGGTTACGTTCAGCAGCAGTGATTAGCCGAGAGCGATTCGCTTAACAACTGCGGCAAAGAAAGGTTGTAAATTGGAGCAAGACTCACAACAAATGTCTCGCTTAGCAACAGACGTGTTGGGCTCAGTTGGGGGTCATAGGTCAAGGACTACCTGTACTTCCACATCCAGGTCAAGCTCCCCTATAAAACACTGTCTCTCTATCCTGTTTTTCTCTGTAGCTGCCCCCAAGGGAAAACCTCTTTGCTTTAAGCTAAGGAATAAATTATTCTCTTTTCTCAAAGCTGTCTGGGTTTCATTTTTACTGATTCTTGCGCAGCCCTGGCTCCAGTTGGAACCCCAAGATATTCTTCTGACAGTTTCACCCTTATGGCCATCACCCCAACCCTTGCAAAGTGGAGAAATTGGCTTCTCCCTTATGGCCGTCTCCTGGCCATAAGGGAACAAAGCAGCAGGAAAGGAGAATGGAAATATGCCGTAATTAACCCAGCAGAGTCGGCTGGGGACATAATAGTGAAATGCAAAACAGAAGTATTCTTAAGCATAATGTATATTCATTTTTCCCCCCTCCTACCAGCATGAAGTCTCTGTTTGCTGGAGGTTGGAGGTGAAACGAATAATATTTGAACCAGGAAGTTTGAAGGCGAAGAGGAATCTTTATGCTGGGATTTGGCCCCAGCCTTCAAAAACAGTTAAAATGTCCCTTTTTTGGTATATATTTCTTTTTGAGTCAAGGCGATGGCATTTGCATTGATCCTAAGTGTTTGCGGATCGCTTCCTCTGGGCTCTGCTGAAACAATTCAAAAGTTTTACGAATCTCAGGTAACAGAGCAAAAAAAAAAAAAAGGAAGAACTTTTAATAAATATTACATTTATTTAAATTTGATTTTTTTTTCCTTGTTAATAATAAAAGCTCGTGTCGGTCTTTGGGGTTTTCTTCCTCTGCCCTGTTTCATACGGCATGAGAATTATTTATACTTTTTAACTTGGTGGTTTTTTTTTTCAGTCAATCGTCAATCATTCACATTTCAGAGGTTTTAAGATTCCGAGATGGATAACAAGGGAAATGGAGATGGGAAATATTGACTATTTTAAGCACTGATATTTTAAAAAGAAAGAAAGAAAGAAAGAAAGAAAGAAAGAAAGAAAGAAAGAAAGAAAGAAAGAAAGAAAGAAAGAAAGAAAGAAAGAAAGAAAGAAAGAAAGAAAGAAAGAAAGAAAGATTCAGTGGAATTCTGGGAGGAGAACCAGTTGCAGGTGTTAAAAAAAAAAGAACCAAATAAAAAAGCAAAATAATTTTGTACCTAAATGTACCTCATTGATTGCTTGATCGATTTCACTGGGACCAGCTGCAACCAACCAACATTTTTGATACTTAATTATGGTATTTTGATGTGGCTGGGTTGCTACGTGGGGTGTGGGATTGGGAGAGAAAGCGAGAGCCAACCTCTTTTGCCTGCAAGGAAACCGAATATTTCAAGGGAGCACCAAGAATGCTCCTACCAACACCGACAGGAGAAGCCACTAATATATGAACAGAGAATATATGATGTTACCTAGTCGGGTCATGAAAGGCCTGCAAGAAAACAGCTAAGTTCAGAAAACACCAAGGACCCCAGAGTCTTCTTCTTCCTCCTCTCTGCAAACCCTACTCACTTCTAGTACTGATTATGTTACCTAGTCAGGTCATGAAATGTCTGGCAAGAAAACAAGCAAGCTCAGAGAGCACCCAGGACCCCACAGTCCTCCTCCTCCTCCTCCTCTCTGCAAATCCTACTACCTTCTAGCACTGGTGATGTTACCTAGTCAGGTCATGAAATGTCTGGCAAGAAAACAAGCAAGCTCAGAGAGCACCCAGGACCCCACAGTCCTCCTCCTCCTCCTCCTCCTCTCTGCAAATCCTACTACCTTCTAGCACTGGTGATGTTACCTAGTTGGGTCATGAAATGTCTGTAAGAAAACAAGCAAGCTCATAAAGCAGTAAGGGTCCCACAGTTCTCCTCCTCCTCCACCACCTCCTCCTCCCCATCATCCTCTTCCTCTTCCTCTCTGCAAATCCTACTCCCTTCTAGCACTGATGATGTTACCTAGTTCAGTCATGAAACATCAGCAAGAAAACAAGCAAGCTCAGAGAGCACCAAGGACCCTAGTTCACCTCCTCCTCCTCCTCCTCCTCCTCCTCCTCCTCCTCCTCCTCCTCCTCCTCTTCTCCACCCCCATCCCCACTTCCTTCTAGCACTGATGATGTTACCTAGTTTGGTCATGAAACATCAGCAAGAAAACAAGCAAGCTCAGAGAGCACCAAGGACCCATAGTTCTCCTCCTCCTCCTCCTCCTCCTCCTCCTCCTCCTCCTCCTCCTCCTCCTCCTCCTCCTCTTCTCCACCCCCATCCCCACTTCCTTCTAGCACTTATGATGTTGCCTAGTTGGGTCATGAAACGTCTGCAAGAAAACCACCAATCTCAGAGTTTCATGACCCACCAAGGACCCCACTCTTCTATTCCCTGGGGGAACCATTTACCCAGCATTCCCACTTTCAGGAAGTTCTACCGGCAAGACGAAGTTTGCTCCCTGCCAGATGACTGTTGCTGCGATGAACTCCTGATAATGCAAACGGTGCATTCCAGGTTAGGCCTCCACCTCCTGTTCCTAAATGCTCCCCTCAGCAACTTGAGGATTTCTGGCCAGTTGTTCAAAAGACTCCAGGGGCCCATTTTTGCAACCTGATTTGCAATTCAGAAAACAATAAAATTAAATTAAAATTAAAACAGCTTGCTTTACGGGCTGGGTGCTCAATAATTATAGAAGGAAGCACGCGTCAGAGGGGGAAAGGAATGGAGGAAGAACACACTACCAGAAACCCAACCTCAGAAGAAGGACACTGCAGAAAAAAAGCCAGGGGCTTGATGGCGATCATAAACTCACTCTTTATTTATTTTATTTATTTATTTTAATTCCATTTATATCCCGCCCTTCTCCGAAGACTCAGGGCGGCTTACAAGCTTAGCAGTAGCCTTCATTCCATGTATATGCTTGCTTATTAGGGCTTTCACACACACCCCAAGAGGCATTATTACAAAATCAGCTTAATTGCCCCCAACAATCTGGGTCCTCATTTTACCTACCTCGGAAGGATGGAAGGCTGAGTCAACTTTGAGCCTGGTGGGACTCGAACCTGCACTAATTGCAGGCAGCTGGTGTTACTTAAGGAGGCATCAGCCCACTGCTCCACCAAGGCATCATTCTTGGTGAATAAGGAAGCCAATTGATGGGAGGCTGTGGAGAGATTGGATGTCCTTTAGTTCTAGTTGGTTGTCTTAGTGTTTCTGAATCTCTGCAACTTTAAGATCTCCCAGCAAGCATCAGGGACCCCACAACTGACATATTGATGATGAGACCTACAGTAGTTGGGTAATGAAACATCGACAAGAAAACCACCAAGAAAGCACCAAGGACCCCACAATCCTCCTCCTGTTCCTCCTCCTCCTCCACTCTGCAAACTCCTTCCCTTTCTAGCACTGATGACGTTGCCTTGTTGGGTAATGAAATGTCTACAAGAAGACAACCAAGCTCAGACAGCACCAAGAACAGACATGCCAAACTCGCGACGTCACGTGACATCGCGCAATGTATCGGGATGGTTTTGCCGTTGCCGGCAATGGGATGGGCGCAGCTTCTGGATGACGCGTCCAGCCCGCGGACCGGCAGTTTGACACCCCTGACCAAGAACTACAGTCTTTCTCCTCCTCCTCCCCTCCTCCTCCCCCACTTGGCAAACTCCCTCCCTCCTAGCACTGATGACATTACCTAGTTGGATAATGAAACATCTACAAGAAAACAACCAAGAGAGCACCAAGGGCCCCACAGTCCTCCTCCTCCTCTTCTTCCTCCTCCACTTTGCAAACTCCCTCCCTTCTAGCACTGATGATGTTACCTTGTTGGGTAATGAAACATCTGCAAGAAGACAACCAAGCTCAGAGAGCACCAAGGACCCCACAGTCCTAGTCCTCCTCCTCCTCCTCCTCCACTTTGCAAACTCCCTCCCTTCTAGCACTGATGATATTACCTAGTTGGGTAATGAAACGTCTGCAAGAAGACAACCAAGCTCAGAGAGCACCCACCCAGAGCTCCAAATATTATTTTCTATTAATATGTCAGTTGTAAAGAGGTTCACGCTTTAGAAAGTTTTCTGGGCTCAGTGTTACAAAGCTGAGCACGCTTTTCTACCACTAGCTCGACTGTACCAAATTCTGGGTATGCTCACCTGTATGTCTTTGGATGCAGCTGATCCTTTTGGAACTCAAAATTCCTCTTTTCGCATTAATACCGTACTGTAAATCCTACACAATCCAAGTATTTCAATTTTCCAGATCACCGAGCGCCAGAGTGTTGCTCCTGCCATGGGTTGGATAACATCCTCAAACTTCTCCAACCAGGAGAACTTCAACCCTACCTCTATGTGAAACGCAGTCTCCAGAACATTCAGAACTAGAAGATTTTGGCTGCTTCTCTGCAAGGTCTCCTGGAATAAATTCAGCTGAAAGGCAACTCTTGGAAGGCAATTGGGTAGAGAAGGAATTTTGAAAAATCTTTATGGAGGGATGAAGTTCACCGACAGAAGAAAATATTTGCAGCTCAGGGATGAATTGTGGGTATTTGTCGAGAAGGGAGTAGGGTTGTCAGAGTGGAGGAGGAGAAGGGAGGAGGAGGAGGAGGAGGAGGAGAAGGGAGGAGGAGGAGCAGGAAGAGGAGGAGCAGGAGGAGAAGACCGTGGGATCCTCGCTGCTCTCTGAACTTGGATGTTTTCTTGCAGATATTTAATTACCGAGCTAGGTTTTAGAAAGGAGTGGAGTTAACAGAGAGGAGGAAGAGGAAGACTGTGGTGTCTTTGCTGCTCTCTGAGTTTGGATGTTTTCTTGCAGACATTTCATTACCAAACTAGGGAACATCATCAGTACTAAAAGGGTTGAAGAGAGGAGGAGGAGGACTGTGGGGTCCTGGGTGTTCTCTGAGCTTGCTTGTTTTCTTGCAGACATTTCATGACCCGACTAGGTAACATCATCAGTACTAGAAGGGAGTGGGGTTTGCAGAGAGGAAGAGGAGGAGGATTGTGGGGTCCTTGGTGTTCTCTGAACTTAGTTGTTTTCTTGCAGGCCTTTCATGACCCGACTAGGTAACATCAGTGCTAGAAGAGAAGAGAATGTTCTCTGTTCACATGTTCTCTGTTCACTGTCAGTGTTGGTAGGAGCATTCTTGGTGCTCCCTTGAAATAATTGGTTACCTTGCAGGCAAAAGAGCTTGGCTGTCTCTCTCCCAATCCCACATCCCGCGTAGCAACCCAGCCACATCAAAATACTATAATCAAGTCCCAAACATGTATGTTGGTTGCAGCTGGTCCCAGTGGAATCGATCAAGCTCTGGGGTCCTCACTGCTTTCTGAGTTTGAATGTTCTCTTGCAGACATTTCATTACCCAGCTAGGCAAAATCCTCAGTCATAGAAGGGAGTAGGGTTTGCAAAGAGGAGGAGGAGGAGAAGGAGGAGAAGAAGAAGAAGAAGAAGAAGAAGAAGAAGAAGAAGAAGAAGAAGAAGAAGAAGAAGAAGAAGAAGAAGAAGAAGAAGAAGAAGAAGAAGAAGAAGAAGAAGAAGAAGAGGAGGAGGAGGAGGAGGAGGAGGAGGAGGAGGAGGAGGAGGAGGAGAAGAAGAAGAAGAAGAAGAAGAAGAAGAAGAAGAAGAAGAAGAAGAAGAAGAAGAAGAAGAAGAAGAAGAAGAAGAAGAAGAAGAAGAAGAAGAAGAAGAAGAAGACCACCATGGGATCCTCACTGCTCTCTGAGCTTGGATGTTTTCTTGCAGAGGAGGAGGAGGAGGAGGGTTAGGGCTAGGGACATAAGTTGAGGACTACCTGTCTTTGTGTGTTTGTGCATAACAGGTTTGAAAGTTTTCCTTCCCTGCCAATTTGACTGAAGGAGCAAGCGGTAAAAATTATGCAGAGCTCCAGTACAGTTCACTGAGGGACTGTTCGAAGTTACAACAGCACTGAAAAAAAAAGTGACTTCTGTCCGTTTTTCACACTTGCGACCATTGCAGCATCCCCAGGGTCACGTGATCAAAACTGAGACATTTGGCAAGCGCCTCATTTTTACGAGAGTTGCAGTTTCCTGGGATTATGTGTGATTCCCTCTGGGCAACCTTCCGACAAGCAAAGTCAATGGGGAAGCCAGATTCACTTAACGACCGTGTGACTAACTTAACAACTGCAGTGATTCACTTAACCCCTGTGGCCAGAAAGGTCTTAAAATGGGACAATACAGAGTTTGCAAATGTCTCGCTTAGCGAAAGAAATGTTGGGCTCAATTGCTAAGTCGTAAGTCGAGGACTACAGGTCCAGTGAAAATTTGGGGAATAGAATAGAATAGAATAGAATAGAATAGAATAGAGCTGGAAGGGACCGTGGAGGTCTTCTACTCTAGCTCCTTGCTCAAGCAGGAGTGTTGGACTAGATGATCTCCAAGGTCTCTCCCAGCCATAGGATTCTATCACTCTCATCACCTGTCCTAACCCAAAGCTTTAGCCAACCATCCAAACAATATATTTTTGGTGTCTTCTAATTGACTTGGTGGGGTAAAACTGGCAGAATCTTTTTTTTAAAAAAAACAAAACAGGGCATTTTTTTGCAGCTGCAGTTTGCAAGAAAATGAACAGGGATTGTCAAAGAATGCCAATTTTAAAAGATCTGCGGTCCTGCACGGATTTTTTATTTTTATTTTTTTTGCCCTCCGCATCTCGGGGTTGGCTAGCACGCCAAGCCCTAAGCAAAGTTTATTTTTAAGCCCTGTAAATCTCCCACTTTTATTCTTCGCCTTGGTGTCATAAGCTGTGAGTCATTTTGAAAGGAAACACACAGCCATATATTAAAGAAAGAAAGAAAGAAAGAAAGAAAGAAAGAAAGAAAGAAAGAAAGAAAGAAAGAAAGAGAAAAAAAGAACGTGTACATCTTCTCATTTCTGTTTAAAAGCCGAGCAGTGCAAAATTTATGACGAATGATTTAAAGCCCCGAGCGCTGGAGTCTCAAACGAAGTTCTGATAAACCATTTTCCTTTGGAAAGGAAAAAAAAAATGCAGCAAATTAATAGAGTTTACCGTTTCAAAAGTTTGATGCGTGGGGAGAATGCGCGCAGGAAAAGAAATTGATTCCGCTCATGGCTGCATCACAAGTCGCAAAGCAACCGGGGGTGGGGGGTGGGGGGGGTACCAAGTCTAGCTTTTCAGAATTTACAGGACGTCCTTGGCTTATGACCACTATGCAGCCCCAGAATTTCTGTCGCTAAGCCCAGGACACGGCCGTCGTCGTAAATATGAACCAGTCGGCAAGTGTCTGAATTTGGATCCCATGATCACGGGGATGCTGCAACGGTCCTAAGCGTGAAAAAAATGGTCATCAGTCCCTTTTAGTGACCATTCAAAGTTACCACCCCATTGCAACAAGGACACTACCAACCGTTTGCAACAGAGGTGACTAGCCGTAGCTCGGGTGGAGGATGAGGGTGGAGGTTCGTTTTCCGAGTTTCTGGGTTGGGTTCCGAACTTTTCGTTGTCAGGCTGGGGTAACATCTTCAGTGGAGTTTTGGAGATGTAATGTCGGCGTTCTTCTGTTTATCAGGGCTTCAGGTGTGGGTGTGTCAAGTGAGGGTCTTGTGATGGATCAAGTGGGAGTCTGATGAGGGGTCTTGTGATGGGGAGGTCGCATCAGGCCAGGGTCCTTGGGAGGTGTTAAGTGAATTGCTGCATTTGTGAAGCAAATGGTCCCAAAGGGGGATCACGTCAGCCTGGGATGCTGCAACTGTCAGAGATATGACTCGGTTGCCAAGGGGCTGCATTTTGATCACGTGACCACGGCGACGCTGCAACGGTTGGAACTTGTGGGTGGAGGTTCGTTCTCCGAGCTTGTGGGTTGGTTTCCAAACGTTTCATTACCAGGCTGGGTAACATCTTCAGCGGAGTTTTGGGGATGTAATGTCGGCGTTCTTCTGTTTATAAGGGCTTCAGGTGTGGGTGTGTTGAGTGAGGGTCTTGTGAAGGGTCTTATGATGGGTTAGTCACATCAGGTAAGGCTCATTGGGAGGTGAAATGCTGGTTGGGAGGCGGCTTGCGTGGGTTGATTGAGGGTCAGTCCTGACTCTGATTGGCTATGCGGTTGGTTTTGTCAGAGCACGCACAGTCTTATTGCGCTGAGATAACCCAGGAGTAAAGACAGTAAACAGTGGTCTATATTAAATGGTGGTTTAACTTACACTATCTACAATATCATACACCAGGAACAATATACATACACGTGTTAATACAGCAGGCTCCAACACACAGCAGTTACAGCAGGAAACGGAAGACAAAGCACACATCTGCGAAGCCTTCCCTTTTATACAAAGCTCTTAAAGGGACACAGACCCTGCTTGCTCTTAAAAAGACACAGACCCTGCTGAGTCATTCCCAACATTACATCGTACATTTTACACTACATCATCTGGTTAGCTCTTAAATCATTAACCTTGACGGGTTTCGATCCTGAGGGGCCCAGTAGGCTGGTTGTGGGTCGATGTGTCTGTGGATGGAATCCCTTGCTCTCTTCCCACACTGACACCACACAACACTAGTTCGATCGGAGCCACGTTACCACCCGCCACGCTCGTGAGTTCTTTGAAGCCTGGCCTTCCACACGCAATTCTATCCACAAACACATCGACCCACAACCAGCCTACGGACTCCTCAGGATCCAAATCAACCACACAGCCAACCAGAGACGGCACCAATCCACCACCCTCCCACACACAACCCTCCCCCTTCCCCCCACCAGCAGTTTATCTCCCAAGGATCCTGACCTGATGCGACCTCCCCATCACAAGACCCCTCATCAGACTCCCACCTGACCCATCACAAGCCTGGCAATGAAACGTTCAGAAACCAAACCACAAGCTCGGAGAACGAACCTCCACCCACAACTTCCAACCATTGCAGCGTCGCTGTGGTCACATGATCAAAATGCAGCCCCTTGGCAACTGAGTCATATCTCTGACAGTTGCAGTGTCCCGGGCTCACGTGATCCCCTTTTGGGACCATTTGCTTCACAAATGCAGCAATTCACTTAACTACCGTGGTGAGGAAATTTGCAAAAGGGGGCAAAACTCTCCCTTAAACACTGTCCCACTTAGCAACAGAAACGTCCTCAATTATCGTCCTAAATGGAGGACTATGAAAAGAAAGAGTGATATATTCTGGCCATGCGTGTAAAGTTTCTGGCTTTATATGGTTATCACAGAGGAGGTGTGGGGGGGTCCCCAGCAGTGATTTTTTTCCCCACCTCCTTGGATGTTGACCGTCCTGACCAGATTCTCACTCTGACATTTTGCTCCTTGGGTCCCCAAAAGACTAACTAAAGGGTAATGTTCTTCAAGACATTTGCAGCACATCCGTCAACGTCTCGGCCAGATGTGAGTCAAGACGCAGGAGGCATAAAGCAGAGAGACAAGGTTTTATAAAGGCATCTGGATAATTTATTAAATGGAAATGTCACACGTTTGTCTTTAAAAGAGCTAATGATTGGGAAGTTGGGTTTATAAAGCCTTTGCAACGGAGGTGGATGGAAGTGTTTGATGAATGCACAGATCCATCACTTTACAATTTAGATACTGATTAAAGAAGATTATAGACACGATAACGGATATTTATGGGAGCATCAAGGCAGAAGGATAAAGTAAGAAAAAAGAGCCATAGGCTTAGCAGAAAGATAGGCAACTCAAATCAGTCTTGTGGGGCAGGGGAACGGGGGACAAAAAGTACCACACAATCATGGGGCAGGCTGGCCTGATAAACACACACACACACAAACCCCGACACACAGACACACACCTGTATTAACACTGCTGATTTCCCATCTTGGAATTCTTCACTTTATGATTTTTTTTCCCAATGTCATTTTTATCCATTCAAAAAAAAATAACAATCCTAAATCATTGTGATTTTTTAACATTTTAATTTTATGAATAAATATTGTACGTCTCTCCGAGGCGGATGGGGAGCTAAGAAATACAGAATATAAATAAATAAATAAATAAATTACACTTCCGACGGATAGTCCTCGACTTGCAAAACCGTTCGTTTAACAACCGTTCAAAGTGACGACAGCACCAAAAAATTTGGACTTACAACCGGTTTTCAGGCCTACAAGCTTGGCAGCATCCCTGCGGTCACATGATCAAAATTCGGACGCTCGGCCACTGGCTCATATTTATGACGGTTGCAGTGTGCTGGGGTCACGCGATCCCCTTTTTTTGCGACCTTCTGACGTTAAGCCAAGTCGTCAGGGGAAGCCGGATTCACTTAATGACGGGTGTGTGACTAACTTAACAGCTGCAGGGATTCCTTTAACAGCTGTGGCAAGAAAAGTCGTAATATGGGACCAAATTCGCTTAAGAGTTGTCCCGCTTAGCCACAGAAATGTGGGGCTGCGTTGTGGTCGTAAACGGGGGACTACGTGTAACGGGGGAACCCTTCCTATATCCCGCTGGATGTTTTTAAGTGGAGGACTTTAAATTTAAAGGGACTACCCCGAGAGACTGCTTTGGCTGGTTGAAGTTTTGATTCTCACAGATTTATTTCGACGGATTGGGGGGGAGAGAGAGAGAACGAGAGAGAGAGAGAGAGAGAGAGAGAGAGAGAGAGAGAGAGAGAGAGAGAGAGAGAGAGAGAGAGAGAGAAAGAGAGAGAGAGAGAGAGAAACCATTTCTGTCTCTCACCCATCACCAATTCCCGTCCATTTCTCTTTGACAGCCATTGATTTCTCCGCCTCCCCGTCCAGCCCGGAGGCTGTAAATGGTTTTAATAACTTCACTTTCATAATGGCTGGTGACAAAGCGCCATCTGCTCGCATTGGTGACCCGGCGCTGTTTGCACAATCTTGCCTAAAATGACAGGCGATAGGAGTTTGGGTTTTTGGAAGGCTACACACGCCGGGGGTTAATGGGAGTTTAATGAAAGTTGTCAATAACGCCGGTTATACTGGTGGGGAGGGGATTTGGCATGGGGCGCCAACCTTCTGCGGAGCCTCCAGGCTAGGGGAAGAAAGGCGCAGAACTGGGTGGAAAAATCAATCAATCAGAATAGAGCTGGAAGGGACCTAGGAGGTTATCTAGTCCAACCCCCTGCTCAATCAGGAGAACCTATCCCATTTCAGATGGTTGGCTGTCAAATCTTTTCTTAAATACCTCCAGGGATGAAGCACCCACCGCTTCTTAATTGTCCTCACTGTTAGGAAGTTTCTCCTTAACTCTTGTGTAGGTCTCCTTCTTGGCCTAAATCCGAATAGCAGAGTTGGAAGGGACCTTGGAGGTCTTCTAGTCCAACCCCCTGCTCAAGCAGGAGACCCTATCCCATTTCAGACAAGTGAGTATCCAGTCTCTTCTTAAATACCTCCAGTGATGAAGCACCCACAATTTCTGGTGGCAAGCCGTTCCGCTGGTTAACTGTCCTCTCCCATTAGGAAGTTTCTCCTTAATTCTCGCATAGGTCTGGCTGATATTTCTCCCTCTTGGGCTAAATCAGAATAACAGATCTGGAAGAGACCTTGGAGGTCTTCCAGTCCAACCCCCTGCGAAGGCAGGAAATCCTATCCCATTGGAGAGCAGACCAATCTCTTCTTAAAAACCTCCAGTGATGGAATTCTAAAGGTTGAATCAAGGTAACTGGACTGATCTTTGTTAATCTGGATCATGGGTAGGAACCTCGGCTCTTTTATGACTCGTGGACTTCAACTCCCAGGATTCCTGAGCCAGCACAGCTCAGCTTGGAAACCTCTCCCTTTTCCCTCAGCATGGCTGGCTCAGGAATTCTGGGAGTTGAAGTCCATATGTCTAAGGCAAGGGTAGGCAACCTTGGCTCTTTTATAACTCGTGGACTTCAACTCCCAGAATTCCTGAGCCAGCCATGGAATGGAATGGAATGGAATGGAATGGAATGGAATGGAATAGAATAGAATGGAATAGAATAGAATAGAATAGAATAGAATAGAATAGAATAGAATAGAATAGAATAGAATAGAATAGAATAGAATAGAATAGAATAGAATAGAATAGAATAGAATAGAATAGAATAGAATAGAATGGAATGGAATGGAATGGAATGGAATGGAATGGAATGGAATAGAATAGAATAGAATAGAATAGGGAAGGGAATATAGAATAGAATAGAATAGAATAGAATAGAATAGAATAGAATAGAATAGAATAGAATAGAATAGAATAGAATAGAATAGAATGGAATGGAATGGAATGGAATGGAATGGAATGGAATGGAGTGGAGTGGAATGGAGTGGAGTAGAATAAGCAGTAGGATATAGAGTAGAGTAGAGTAAATAGAATAAGCAATAGGATATAGAATAGAATAGAACAGAACAGAACAGAACAGAATAGAACAAAGTAGAGTAGAGTAGAATAAGCAATGATATAAAATAGAATAGAGTAGAGTAGAATAAGCAATAGGGAATAGAATAGAATAGAATAGAATAGAATAGAATAGAATAGAATAGAATAGAATAGAATAGAATAGAATAGAATAGAATAGAATAGAATTAGAATAGAATAGAATAGAATAGAATAGAATAGAATAGAATAGAATAGAATAGAATAGAATAGAATAGAATAGAATAGAATAGAATAGATCAGAGTTAGAACAGCCCTTGGAGGTCATCTAGTAAGCAGAAAACCCTATACCAATTCAGACAAATGGCTCTCCCATCTCTTCTTACAATCCTCCAGTGTTGGAGCACCCAAATCCTCTGGAAGCAAGCTGTTCCACAATAAGAGAATAACAGGATTAGAAGGGACACCCCCCCCACCCGCCCCCTCGGGCAGGAGACCCATTCCAGACAAATGTTTGTCCAATCTCTTCTTGAAAACCTCCAGTCTTGGAGCATCCACAACTTCTGGAGGCAAGTTGTTCCACTGGTTAATTGTTCTGTCAGTGCAAAATGTAGTTCCAGGGTAATTTGTCCCCCAAAATACAAATATGGCTGGGCTTTAAGCTGGAGGTTTTTTTTCTTCCTTCTCTTCTTTCCACCCAACCTCTGAGCCAATTGGAAACATCACCTTCAGGACTAGCAACGTGGGAATTTGGGAAATTGGAGGAAATATGGAGATGAGCAATGGTGTATGTTTGCCAATGCGGGGAAACCAGGTGGTAACAAAAGAACAGTTAGAAGGGACCTTGGAGGTCTTCTAGTCCACCCCACCCTCTACCTTTTCAGACAGATGGCTGTCCAATCTCTTTTTGAAAACTTCCAGTGTTGGAGCACCCACAACTTCTGGAGGCAAGCCGTTCTACAATAACAGAACAACAGAGCTGGAAGGGACCTTGGAGGTCTTCTAGTCCAACCCCCTGCTCAAGCAGGCGACCCTATGCCATTTCAGACAAATGGTTGTCCAATCTCTTCCTAAAAGCCTCCAGACACAACTTCTGGAGGCAAGCAGTTCTGCTGGTTAATTGGGAAAGTTCACAGGAAAGGTCTCCTTAAGTCAGGGGTCTTCAAACTTGGCCCTTTTATGACTTGTGGACTTCAACTCCCATAATTCCTCAGCCAGACATGCGGGCTGAGGAATTATGGGAGTTGAAGTCCACAAGTCATAAAAGGGCCAAGTTTGAAGACCCCTGCCTTAAGTTGTAGTTTGGGTTCTGCAATCAGCAATCAGTGTCCAAACTACGGTGCTACGATTGTGTGGAGGCGATGCAAATGGTCAAGAAGCCGAGAATGAATATTGATGCTATTAATACATGTGCGATGCCAGAGGTTTATACGGACATCCATCATTTGCCACTGCTATATTTTGGCAGGGCCAGGTGGCAACCATCTTCCTGTCTCCTTGAACTTTGCATAATTAAAACAGGATTCTTTTTGGCTCACCCAGGATACAATCTCTTGACATTTGCCAAGGATGACGGGTGTGGTGTATTTTTGTGGGTTTCCCCCCCCCCTGGAATGGATATAGAGTTCAGCTTCGCCCCATGGTTGAATTTTTTATTATTATTATTATTATTATTATTATTATTATTATTATTATTATTATTATTATTATTATTATTATTATTATTATTATTATACCGGTCGAGTTGAAAGTTGACCCCCTTCACTAGGAAAAAAAAGAGAGAGAGACTGTTGTGCTTTTTTCTTTTTCATTTTTTTAAAAAAAATTTTTCACAGTTTTGCGTTTAACTTCCCCCCCCCCCGAATAAAATAAAAATAGAAGAAGAAAAGAAAGTTGATCGCCGTCCTTTCAAAAAAACAAAAACCCGTCGATGGTCCCAAATGCCAATGGACGCGCAAATCGACAGGATCGATCCGTCCCGTTTATCAAGAGCTTTATTGAAAATCCCGTGTTCAATAAAACCTTTTAAAAGAAGTTAAGTATTGGCATGGGCTAAAACATGGAGGTGAACGATCGCTCCGGGATAAAGTGCCAGAAGGCAAATCAGCAAAGATTTTTTAAAAGTTTTTTTTTTCCAAAAAAACCCCAAAACTTTAGCCCTACTGCGGAGGGCTAAAACTGCAGAGCAGAGGGACAATTTAGCCACGTTGGAAGCAAAGATGGAATTGCTGAGAAAAGGGTATACACAGTCCTCAATTTACAACCGCTCGTTTAGTGATCGTTCGGTTATGACGGCGCTGAAAAATGCGACCGTTTTTCCCCCACTTATGACCGCTGTAGCATCCCTGTGGTCACGCGATCAAAATTCGGGCACTTGACAACTGCCTCATATTTATGACAATCGCAGTGTCCCGGGGTCATTTGATCCCCCTTTTGCGACCTTCTGATGAACAGAAGTCAATGGGGGAGCAGGATACACTTAACAACCGGGTTGCTAGCTTAACAACTGCAGTGATTCACTTAACAATTTTTTTTTAAATCCCATTTATATCCCGCCCTTCTCCGAAAACTCAGGGCGGCTTACACTCTAAGCACAAACTCAATGTGCTTAGCAGTAGCCTTCATTCTATGTATATGCCTGCCAATTAGGGCTTTCGCCCCCCCCCAAGCGGCATTTTTACAAAGTCAGCTTAATTGCCCCCAACAATCTGGGTCCTCATTTTACCTGCCTCGGAAGGATGGAAGGCTGAGTCAACCTTGAGCCTGGTGGGATGCGAACCTGCACTAATGCGACAAGAGAAGTCATAAAATGGGGCAAAACGCACATAACAGCTACCTCACTTGGCAACCGACATTTTGGGCTCAGCCATAAGTTGAGGACTGCCAGTATTGAGTTCCTGATCATTTTTGCAACCCCTATGATAATAATGGTAGAAAGAATAGGGTGAGGAGTTCCATAGGGTCTATTTAACTGAAAAGAGAACAACACCCACTTTTTTCGGGGGGGGGGGAACTAATCCATGCCCGAGGCTATTCAAGATCTACAGGAGGAGAGCAATTCCTATGGGCTGCACAAGACCCCCCCCCCCAATCTTGTTTTACAATATCTAGTATGGTCTATTCTTCCAAGGGATACAGAATGAAGTTTGAGTTAGAACTTCAGGAATCAGCTGGGCAATCTTACACTGAGTCCAATCCAAAGCCAGCAAGAGATTCCAAAGTCCAGCCTTTCCTATTTTAACTCCTGGTGGATGATCACTTAACTATGAGCCAGCAGTGTGCGGCAGCAGCCAAAAAAGCTAATACAATCTTGGGTTGTATAAACAGAGGCATAGAATCAAGATCACCCAAGGTATTGTTGTTGTTGTTGTTAGTTGCAAAGTCGTGTCCGACCCATCACAACCTCATGGACAACATTCCTCCAGGCATTCCTGTCCTCTACCATCTTCTGGAGTCCCTTTAAGCTCACGCCTACTGCTTCAGTGACTCCATCCAGCCACCTCATTCTCTGTCGTCCCCTTCTTCTCTTGCCCTCAACCTTTCCCAACATTAGGCTCTTCTCCAGTGAGTCCTTCCTTCTCATTAGGTGGCCAAAGTATTTGAGTTTTAGCTTCAGGATCTGGCCTTCTAAAGAGCAGTCAGGGTTGATCTCCTCTAGGACTGACCGGTTTGATCGCCTTGCAGTCCAAGGGACTCGCAGGAGTCTTCTCCAGCACCATAGTTCGAAGTCCTCAATTCTTTGGCGCTCAGCCTTTCTTATGGTCCAACATTCACTGCCATACATTGCAACTGGGAAGACCATGGCCTTGACTATACGCACTTTTGATGGCAGGGTGATGTCTCTGCGTTTTAGTCTGCTGTCTAGATTTGCCACGGCTTTCCTCCCCAGGAGCAAGAGTCTTTTAATTTCTTGGCTGCAGTCCCCATCTGCGGTGATCTTGGAGCTGAGGTATTAGTACCGCTTTATAAAGCCCTAGTAAGATTGCACCTGGAATACTGCAGCCAATTTTGGTCAGCATCTCAAAAAAAAAAAGTTGTTGAGAGTCTGGAAAGAATTCAGAGAAGAGCAACTAAGATGATCAAAGGCCTGGAGATCAAAACATACGAAGAATAGCTGCAGAACATGGGTTTGGCCAGTCTAATGAAAAGAAGAAATAAGGGAGGCAGGATAGCAGTGTTCCAGTATCTGAGGGGCTGCCACAAGGCAGAAGGGGCCAGGTTGTTCACCAAAGCACCAGAGGGAAGGACGAGAAACAATGGTTGGAAGCTGATCAAGGAGAAAAGCAACCTGGAATTAAGGAGAAACTTCCTGACAGTGAGGACAATTAACCAGTGGAACAGCTTGCCTCCAGAAATCGTGGATGCTCCATCACTGGAGATTTTCAAGAAGTAGCGAGACAGTAGAAGACCTCCTGCTTGAGCAGGGGACTGGACTAGAAGACCTCCAAGGTCCCTCCCTGCTCTATTCTATTCTAACCTGTAATCTCATCCTATGGAAGGGCTCTAGGTCTTAATTAAGATTCGTGGCTGTTCTCGTCTTCCTACAATCTCATGAAAGAGAAGACGCTCATGCCTGAAGAACAGCAGCTCGTATGAGAAACCAAGAACTTCTCCATTTCCACGGTCTAAATCCTGGGTGTCCAACCTTGGTAACTTTAAGACTCGTGGACTTCAACTCCCAGAATCCCCCAGCCACTATGAATTCTGGAAGTGGAAGTCCACAGGTTGTCCAGGGTGGACATCCCTGGTCTAAACCAATGAAATATGGACCCATGGCCACCGCCACCCCCATCTTCACCAGAAATCCTTCAGGACCACCTCAAAGCTTGGTCCTTTGGGAGGACTGGAGCAAACCAGAGGGAGAAGGAAAATTCAGAGGAAGAACGGGATCCTAAGAGATCTGAGGGCGGGTCCCACAATGGCAGATTGCTTCCTTCTCTAGCAGACCCCCAAAACAGATGCAATGCAACAATTTTGTGTTGCCTTTATGCTACACAAGAGACGGACCTCCCTCTTGTTCTTCATGCCTCTGGCTACCACTCTGATATGTATTTATTTACTAATCCAATTTTTTAAAACCTACGCACCTGTTGTATTTTGAATAAGACAGCTACAACTGAGCGGAGAATGACTGCTGATTCTGGAATTTGTAATCTTTTTTCTTTTCTTTTTCTTTCTTTCTTTCTTTCTTTCTTTCTTTCTTTCTTTCTTTCTTTCTTTCTTTCTTTCTTTCTTTCTTTTTTAAACCAATACCGCATCTTTCTTTAAATAACTGAGCAACGGCCAAGGGGAAAGCTTCGAAAACCAACTGGCACAGCCACAGCATGAATAATTAAAACTCAGAAGGCGAAACATGCATTACCAGGGGTGAGTGGAAATAATTACCGATTTGTCTTTATTTACGGCATCAGGGCGGGAGGTTGCAGAACAGACGAAAGCCTTTAGACCAAGGAAACACTGAGTAAACTAATCTTGCCCTACAAGTCCGGTGCTTTCTCTCTGGACGGCGAATGGAGCAGCTCCGACGGAGGAGAGGCTCAATTTTGTTTTAAGAGAGTAAGCAAATAAAAGGAGAGAAGAGAAGGGGGAATAGTATTTCAGGTATACTGTATCCAATGGACCCTGGATTCATTGATGGATGGATGGATTTTGAAGAGGCATCTTCTGTCCAAGGGTCATTAACCGGGAATCAAAGAGCAGGGAAATAGTTTATAACTCCTGGGAAAGTACTGTTGGGATATGCCCCACAGTTCCCGTTTCAACAGGTTGTTTCGCAAACGGGAAATTATATAGTGCTGGAATGGCCTCGCCTATGTGTGAGAGAGAGAGGGAGAGAGAAAGGAAGGAGAGGGACAGAGGGAAGAAGGAAAGGGAGGGCAGAGGGAGGAAGGGAGGAAAGGGAAAGGAGAGGGAGAGTGAAAGGGAGAGAGGAGGAGGAAGGAAGGAGAGGAAGAGGGAAAGGGAGAGGAGGAGAGGGAAGGACAGAAGGAAAGGGAAGAGAGGGAGGGAGACAGGGGGAGGAAGGAAAGGGAGAGGAGAGGGTGAGGGAGACAGAGGGAGGGACAGAGGAAGGAAGGAAGGAAGGAAGGAAGGAAGGAAGGAAGGAAGGAGAGCAAGATGGAATGGAGGGAGACAGGGAAGGTGGAAGGAAGGAAGGAAGGAAGGAAGGAAGGAAGGAAGGAAGGAAGGAAGGGGAGAGGGACAGTGAAAGGGAGAAAGAGGGAGGAAGGAAGGAGAGGGAAAGGGAGAGAGGGAAAGGGAGAGAAGGAAAGGGAAGGACAGAGGAAAGAAGGAAAGGGAGAGGAGAGGGTCAGGGGGACAGAGGAAGGAAGGAAGGAAGGAAGGAAGGAAGGAAGGAAGGAAGGAAGGAAGGAAGGAAGGAAGGAAGGAAGGAAGGAAGGAAGGAAGGAAGGAAGGAAGGGAAAGGAGCGGGACAGGGACAGTGAAAGGGAGAGAGGGGGAGAGAGAGGGAGAGAGTGTGGTAGGGAGGGGGAGAAGGAAGGAGAGAGGAAGGAAGAAAGGAAGGGGAGGGAAAGAGGGAGGGAGGGGAGTGGGGGAGAGAGAGACTAACCCTTGGAAAACGGTTTCCACCCCTAAAAGAAAAATAAAAATCAAAACTCAGTAATGAAAGACCCACCCTTTGCACAACGGTGTGACTTTTTCGCCCTCTTCGACAATGAAATCCTGGCAGGGGGAGAGAAAAAAAAAACCCAGAAAATTTCCCCTAACACTCCATGCAGTTTATTCGAAAGGTTTCGTCTCTAACATGATTCAGGGGTGGGAGAGACGATCTACTCTCCTCGGCTTTTCTAAGGGCGGAGAGGAGGAGACCATCGTGGGTCAGACGAATAATTTAAAAGCGAGATCCTGAACACGTCAACACACCCAGACGAGAAGAGAAAGAGAAAAGGGGGGATAAAGTCCTCGGGGACACACACACACACACACACACACACACACACACACACACACACACACCAAGACCATCAAATGAAAAAGATTTCCTCCAAAATCCGGCTCTCTTCCAAATCGGCCAGCCCGTTCTTGGCCCTGGACGACCTGCAATTCCATCTGGGCTTCCCGCAGATCCTGCTCTGCGGCTGGATTCCTCCGGGGAGGAGGCCGTGGTGATCTTCCTGCCTCGGGCTCATGGCAGCCACCAGATCCAGGAGAGAGGTCTCGTACCTGGAGGAGAGAGGACAAGAGCACGAATGGATCTCAATTTCCCTGACAGGGAGGACAATTAACCAGTGGAACAGCTTGCCACCAGAAATTGTGGCTGCTCCATCACGGGAGGTTTCTCAAGGAGAGACTGGACGGCCGCTTTGTCTGACGTGGCAAAGGGTCTCCTGCCTGAGCAGGGGGGGTTGGACTAGAAGACCTCCAAGGTCCCTTCCAACTCCGTCATTCCGTCTTCTACATTCTAGCACATCTAAACCGTATCCACGATAAAACGGTTGCTGGAATAGGTTGCATTTAATTTAATGAAAAGAAGGACGAGGGGGGACCTGAGCCTTGGTGGAGCAGTGGGCTAATGCCTCCTTAAGTAACACCAGCTGCCTGCAATTATTGCAGGTTCGAGTCCCACCAGGCTCAAGGTTGACTCAGCCTTCCATCCTTCCAAGGTAGGTAAAATGAGGACCCAGATTGTTGGGGGCAATTAAGCTGACTTTGTAATAATGCCGCTTGGGGGGGATGTGAAAGCCCTAATAAGCAGGCATATACATAGAATCAAAAGGGACGCGGTGGCTCAGTGGGTCAGGACGCTGAGTTTGTCGATCAGAAGGTCGGCAGTTTGGCGGGTCAAATCCCGAGTGCCGCGTAACAGAGTGAGCGCCTGTTACTCGTCCCAGCTTCTGCCAACCTAGCAGTTCGAAAGCATGTAACAATGCAAGTAGAAAAATAGGGACCACTACGGTGGGAAGGTAACAGCGTTCCGTGCGCCTTTGGCATCTAGTCATGCTGGCCACATGACCACGGAGACGTCCTCGGACAAGCGCTGGCTCTTCTGCTTTGAAACGGAGATGAGCACCGGTCCCTAGAGTTGGAAACGACTAGCACGCATGTGCGGGGGAACCTTTACCTTTTTTTTATACATAGAATGAAGGCTACTGATGATTGGCCCAAAGTCACCCAGATGGCTTTCATGCCTAAGTGGAACTAGAACTCATTGTCTCCTTGTGATTATAAGAGCCTTGGTGGAGGAGTGGGCTAATGCCTCCTTAAGTAACACCAGCTGCCTGCAATTAGTGCAGGTTCGCATCCCACCAGGCTCAAGGTTGACTCAGCCTTCCATCCTTCCGAGGTAGGTAAAATGAGGACCCAGATTGTTGGGGGCAATTAAGCTGACTTTGTAATAATGCCGCTTGGGGGGTGTGTGAAAGCCCTAATAAGCAGGCATATACATAGAATGAAGGCTACTGCTAAGCTTGTAAGCCGCCCTGAGTCTTCGGAGAAGGGCGGGATATAAATGGAATTAATTTTTTTAAAAAAAATATGATAGCAGTGTTCCAGTATTTGAGGGGCTGCCTCAGAGAAGAGGGAGTCCAATTATTCTCCAAAAGCACCAGAGGGCAGGACAAGAAGCAATGGATGGAAACTGATCCAAGGAGAGATGCCACCTGGAATTAAGGAGAAACTTCCCGACAGCAAGAACAGTCAATCAGTGCAAGGACTTGCCTCCTGAAGTTGTGGGTGCTCCATCACTGGAGGTTTTTCAAGAAGAGACTGGGCAACCCTTTGTCTGAAATGGTATAGGGCAGGGGTAGGCAACCTCGGCTCTTTTATGACTCATGGACTTCAACTCCCAGAATTCCTGAGCCAGCTGTGCTGGCTCAGGAATTCTGGGAGTTGAAGTCCATGAGTCATAAAAGAGCCGAGGTTGCCTACCCCTGGTATAGGGTCTCCTGCCTGAGCAGGGGGTTGGACTGGAAGACCTCCGAGGTCCCTTCCAGCTCTGTTCTTCTACTACTCTGTTCTAATTTGACTCGTTTTCTCCCTTTTAAAATAACGCTCAGGTTCATTATACAGGCTGGAACGTCGGAAAACCTTTACCCTACCGCTGGATGGATTGATTAGGTAGCTCCTAACGTTCCTGAAACTGAAAATATAAGTTACAGAAGTAGGCTGGAGATTCACGATGTTCTCCGTGTCAATTTGGAGAGGTCCCTGGCCCATTTACCCGTTTGCTGGCCCCAAGAGACATTTTGAGATCACCCCTTCAAGAGATAAGATTGTCCTTGACTTACAATCAATTCGTTTAGCGACCAATGTTACAATGGCACCCAAAAAAGTGACTTTTTCACTCTTACGCTCACTGTAGCATCCCTACAGTGATGTGATCCAAATTCAGACACTTAGCAACTGACTCATATTTACGACTTAATCACTTAAATATGAGCCAGCAGTCTGCTGCAGCTGCCAAAAAAGCCAACACAATGCTAGGCTGCATTAACAGAGGGATAGAATCAAGATCACGTGAAGTACTAATACCGCTTTACAAGGCCTTGGTAAGGCCACACCTGGAATACTGCATCCAGTTTTGGTCACCACGATGTAAAAAAGATGTCGAGACTGCAGAAAGGGTACAGAGAAGAGCAACAAAGATGATCGGGGGACTGGAGGCTAAAACATATAGGGAACGGTTGCTGGAATTGGGTATGTCTAGTTTAATGAAGAGAAGGGCGAGGGGTGACATGATAGCAGTGTTCCAATATCTCAGGGGCTGCCCCAAAGAAGAGGGAGTCAAGCTATTCTCCAAAGCACCTGAAAGCAGGACAAGAAGCAACGGATGGAAACTAGTCAAGGAGAGAAGCAACCTGGAACTAAGGAGAAACTTCCTGACAGTTAGAACAACTAACCAGTGGAACAACCTGCCTCCAGAAGTGCTGAATGCTCCAACAACTGGAAGTTTTTAAGAGACTGGACAGCCATTTGTCTGAAATGGTATAGGGTTTCCTGCCTTAGCAGGGGGTTGGACTAGATGACCTCCAAGATCCCTTCCAACTTCTTCTTCTTCTTCTTCTTCTTCTTCTTCTTCTTCTTCTTCTTCTTCTTCTTATTATTATTATTATTATTATTATTATTATTATTATTATTATTATTATTATTATATTTATTATTATTATTATTATTATTATTATTATTATTATTATTATTATTATTAAACGTCATGCTCTCAAAGGGAGTCCTGAGAGATATTTTTTTCTCTCCCAAAGATGCAATTAAATCCCACCCAGCGCCTGAACAAAAGCCGCTCATTAATCATTAATCACGACCTCCAGATCTAATTAAGATGGGCTAGGAATAAACATGTTGTCACAAATACTGTTAGTAAATGTTTATAATGCTTTGGTGAGAACACAGCTGGGACACTGCCTCCACTTTTGGTCACCACCGTATAAAAAAGAGGTTGAGACTCTGGGAAGAGTACAGAGAAGAGCAACAAAGATGATCGGGGGGGGGGGGACTGGAGGCTAAAACATATAAGGAACGGTTGCAGGAATTGGACCTGTCTAGTTTAACGAAAAGAAGGAGTAACATGACAGCAGTGTTCCAATATCTCAAGGGCTGCCACAAAGAAGGGGAGGTCAACCAATTCTCCAAAGCACCTGAAGGCAGGACAAGAAGTAATGGATGGAAACTAATCAAGGAAAGAAGCAACCTAGAACTCAAGAAAAACTTCCTGACAGTGAGAACAATTAACCAGTGGAACAGCTTGCCTCCAGAACTTGTGTGTGCTCCAACACTGGAGGTTTTTAAGAAGAGATTGGACAACCATTTGTTTGAAATGGCATAGGGTCTATTGCTTGAGCAGGGGGTTGGACTGGAAGACCTCCAAGGTTGCTTCCAACTGTATTATTCTGTTAATTAACCAGTGGAACGACTTGCACCCAGAAGTTGTGGGTGCTCCAACACTGGAAGTTTTCAAACAGGACAGCCATTTGTCTGGGATGGTATAGGACAGGGGTAGGCAACCTTGGCTTTTTTATGACTTGTGGACTTCAACTCCCAGAATTCCTGAGCCAGCCATGCTGAGGAGAAAGGGAGAGGTTTCCATGCTGAGCCGTGCTGGCTGAGGAATTCTGGGAGTTGAAGGCCACGAGTCATAAAAGGGATATCGTTCCCTCACGCTGGCTGAGGAATTCTGGGAGTTGAAGTCCACGAGTCATGAAAGGGCCATAGTTCCCCCCATGGTGGCTCAGGAATTCTGGGAGTTGAAGGCCACGAGTCATAAAAGAGCTGAGGTTGCCTACCCCTGGCCTAGGCCGCTTTATGACTCGTGGACTTCAACTCCCAGAATTCCTGAGCCAGCCATGCTGAGGGAAAAGGGAGAGGTTTCCAAGCTGAGCCGTGCTGGCTCAGGAATCCTGGGAGTTGAAGTCCACGAGTCATAAAAGAGCCAAGGTGGCCTACCCCTGGACTAGAAGACCTCCAAGGTGTAGGGTCTCCTGCTTCAGCAGCGGGTTGGACTAGCAGATCTCCATGTCCCTTCCAACTCAGTTAATCTGTTACCACCCGGCTTCCTCACAAATTGGCCCATCTCCAATTTCCTCCAATTTCCCACAGTTGCTAGTCCTGGAGATGATGCTTATAATCAGCTCAGAGGTTGTGTGGAAAGAAGGGGGGAAAAACAAACAAACAAACAACCCCTCCAGTTAAAAGCCCAGCCATGTCTGTATTTTGGGGGAACAAATCACCCTGGAACTACATTTTGCACTAAAAGCTTTATCTAGGCTTTACAGCATTGCTGCTATCGGGGCAAAATTAAAAAGATTTGGGTAGATAAACAGGAGCTGCAAATACGGGAAAGATTATTTAAAAGAGCCGCATTGAAAATCGGTTTATTTGACACTGAGGCCCCTCTCTATGCAAGGAAGCTATCGGAGAGGGAGAAATGTTCCTTTTGGCTCTTTAGTGGTTAATCCCCCCCCAACACACACTATAGAAGAGTTTGTCCTGGCTTGTCAGGTGTCACCACAAAGCCTTTTGCCTTGAGGCAACCAGAGCCCTCTTTTAACGCACAAAAAGTCAGTTTCTTCCATATTTATTCCAAAGGAAATATTTAAAGGGAAAGTGCCCATTTGCTCTGCTGGAGGAATGAAGGTTTTTGTTTTTTTTTTGCAAACAAAAGCTTCAGGGATTGCAAAGCAACATTCCTTGTCAATCATTGTGAACTCTGAAAGGGTTAGGGTCTGCTCATCGGATTCCGGGCTCTCCTAGCATAATACGCCAATGCGTGACCCCCCTCCTGCATACAGAATATAGAATAAGAGAATTCAAAGGACCCTGGGAGGTCTTCTAGTCCACCCCCCCCCCACCTGCTCAAGTCAGGAGAACTTAATACCATCCTGGTCAAATGGCTGTCCAATCTCTTCTTAAAAAGACCCCCGTGATGGAGCATCCACGACGACGTCTGGAGGCAAGTTGCTCCGCTGATTGATTCTTCTTGCAGGAAATTTCTCCTTAGTGCTAGTAGGTTGCTTCTCTCCTTCCGTTGGTGATTTCTTGTCCTTTCTGAAGGAGGTTAGCTCCACGGAGACTTAGGATCCTTGGTTCCTTCAAGTGGAGAACCAGGGATACTCGGAAAGATTTAGAAGACGAGTTGCAGAATTCTGTCAGGGAAGAGATGGAGCAGGGGTGGTGGTGGTCCTTAATGCTCTCTGAGCTTGGTTGTTTTCTTGCAGACTTTTCATTACCCAACTAGATAGCATCAACAGTGCTACAAGGCAGTGGGGTGTGTGAGGAGGAGGAAGAGGAGGAGGAGGAGGAGGAGGAGGAGGAGGAAGAGGAGGAAAAGGAAGTGGATTTTGCTCTCTATTTATGTGCTCTCTGTTTATTATTCCAATCAACTCAGGAAGCCACAGCCTAATCGAGGACCCACCAAGATACTCCTACAACACTGACAGGGCAAGGACGTTGTATATAAACAGAGAAACACCTCCTTCCCTTCCAGCACGGATGACGTTACCTAGTTGGGCCATGAAACGTCTGCAAGAAAACAACCAAGTTCATAAAGCACCAAGGACCCCACAGTCCTCCTCCTCCTCCACTCTGCAAACCCCACTCCCTTCCAGCACGGATGACGTTACCTAGTTGGGTCATGAAACGTCTGCAAGAAAATAACCAAGTTCATAAAGCACCAAGGACCCCACAGTCCTCCTCCTCCTCCACTCTGCAAACCCCACTCCCTTCCAGCACGGATGACGTTACCTAGTTGGGCCATGAAACGTCCGCAAGAAAACAACCAAGTTCATAAAGCACCAAGGACCCCACAGTCCTCCTCCTCCTCCACTCTGCAAACCCCACTCCCTTCCAGCACGGATGACGTTACCTAGCTGGGCCATGAAACGTCCGCAAGAAAACAACCAAGTTCATAAAGCACCAAGGACCCCACAGTCCTCCTCCTCCTCCACTCTGCAAACCCCACTCCCTTCCAGCACGGATGACGTTACCTAGCTGGGCCATGAAACGTCCGCAAGAAAACAACCAAGTTCATAAAGCACCAAGGACCCCACAGTCCTCCTCCTCCTCCACTCTGCAAACCCCACTCCCTTCCAGCACGGATGGCGTTACCTAGTTGGGTCATGAAACGTCCGCAAGAAAACCAAGCTCAGAGAGCAAGAAGGACACCACCGTCCACATTCATAAGCCTCACCCGGCAAAGCCTGCTCCAAGCCAGCCTGCAGGAGTTTGTGAATGTGCCAGTTGTCTAGGAAACTAATAAGGAGAAAAGGGGTTATTAAATACCACTGCAGAGAAGAAATGCCAGAGGGTTGTGGGTTTCCACCCCCCCCACCAAAGCCAACAAATGGAGAAATGAAATCAAATGCACTTTTCTTTGGGGGGGGGGAACCAGTGATATGAAATGGCTTCAGTTCGCCAAACAGACCGAGGCTGTGTTTGGGGGGGGGAAATAAAAATCTGACACTGTATTTTGAATATACTTCTGTCAGAGACTGTCAGTCTAAGTCGCCAAGCTTCAAAAGACGCGACAATAGCTTTAAAGCTTTAAGCTTTTGCGGCATTATATTTTTGATTTTCACCCTCGGCTGAAAGGGAGACGATTTCTGGCAGGGCTTCAAGCCCCAACTGATAGCCGTAGAAGTCAGTAAGAGCCCTACCACTGAAGGGAAGAACAGAAAAAAGGAGATTTATTGGCATCATAAATGCTCCAGCAGGAAAGATATATGTAGATTTCCTTAAAACGGGCGGGTGTCAAGATATTATTTGATCGCCGTGTTTCGCCATATCTCTTCATTTACAGACTTACAATTTATTCTTCTACCGTAAATGTCTTTTAAACACACACACACACACACACACACACACACACACACACACACGCTGAAATCCACAGCTCCGGTTCTCTCAAAAGGTGATGGCATTTGCCTAATCCGGCATCGGAGATTAGCAACGTATCGCCCCGTCTGCTTTTGTTTCAGCACGTGCTCCCGATGAAATAAAATGGTTTATGTCAGAAAACTGGAGCTTGAAACGACAAAAAAATAAACGGAACACGAATTGCTTCTTGGGCTCCTGGTTGCAGCCAATTGCTTTGTGTTTCCTGCACACCTTTAAACGCTTTACAAAGAGAGGTCGTTTTTGACTTGCCACAGTTCGTTTAACGACCGCTCAAAGTTACAATGGCGTGTGGGGGGGAAAAAAAGTGACTTATGACCGTTTTGCAGACTTACGACCACGGCAGCATTCCCTAGGGTCATGTGATCGCAGGACATGATCTTAGCCATTGGCATGCATTTATGACAGTTGCGGTGTCCCGGGATCCCCTTTCGTGACCTTCTGACACGCAAAATCAAAGGGGAAGCCCTTGATTTAACGACCGTGTGACTAACTTTAACAGCTGCAGTGATTCACTTAACAACCATGGCAAGAAAGTTCGTAAAGTGGGGCAAAACCCGCTTAACAATTGTCTTGCTGAGAAACAGAAATTTGAGGCTCCACTGTCATCGTAAATTGAGGATTACCTAGACAGGATTTCAACTATCTCCCCTTAACCCACTGCTATTTGTTTCTTTTTAAAATCCGGGCAGCTAAGCTCCCTCCCTCCAGGGTTATGTTGTGATTCCTCACCAGCCAGTGGATCCGGCAGCTGAGTCTGAGGAATCAGATGAGGAGGAGGAGGAGGGGCCTGGAGTGACATCAGAGTCAGAGAAAGGCTCTGAGGAGCTCCAAGACTTGCAGTCGGACGAGGAGCCTGGCCCCTCTACTCGCGCTCAGGCTGAGACACAGCTGTGCTGGGAGCCTGAGTTGGACAGTGATGAAGCACAGCTGGGAAATATCCAGGATGCACGAAAGTGCTGGCAAGAGAAGCGAGTAGGACAGAGGAATGCAATGGGGCGGCTCCAAAGGCAAAGGAGAAGGCATTAGGAAGCCACACCTTGGCTGCATAATAATAGGGAAGGTCTGGGAGGTGCCGGTTGCCGAAGGCCACCGTTCGTGTTGAGGATCGAGTTTCTGCGGACTGTGTTTGTTTGCCTTGGACATTGACTCAGGTCTGTGAACAATAAAACGGGTCGGTTTTTTTCTTGCGGTTCCTGCCTGTTTCTTGGAAGAGGGGTGAGCATAACAAGGACTCACGCAGGCTGGGACAAGAACAGGTTTGTAGATAGTGGTGCCTATCTTGGCTTCCATTCTTAAAAAAAAATGAAAGGTACTCTAAAAACCAAAGAAAAACAAAATAAAAGACACTCTAAAATCAGCTGGCACAGGAAAATGTTGGTAGACATACAGTAGCAGGAGTGTTACCTGGGGACCTGGAATGTGAAGGATGTGAAGAATGTCAATCTACCATCCCTGGGAGGGTCATCTGAGTTAGCCCGGGAGTTCATGGCTTCCATGACGGCCATGGACCTGACGCAGGTAATTTCTGAACCAACTCATGAGGGAGGCCACACCCTTGACTTGGTTTTTTTATCTGGACGGTGGTTGGATGATCTTGGTGGGGGCTCTCCATTTATTATGCCCCTGTCATGGACCGATCATCACCTCCTGCGGCTGGTCTTCCGTATTGCCACCCCCCACCGTGGGGATGCGGAACCAACTAGATGGTACCGCCCCAGACGCTTAATGGACCCTCTCGGGTTCCAGGCAGCGCTGGGATCCCCACCTGCCTCCGTCGCTCACAGCTCGGCAGATGCCTTAGTGGAAGCCTGGGAAAGGGCAGCCACTGAGGCACTGGACCGAGTTGTACCCCTGCGGCCCCTGACCCGGTGCAGATCCCATCGAGCTCCATGGTTCTCCGCGGAGCTCCGGGAGATGAAGCGTCGGAAACGGGGCCTAGAGAGCTGCTGGAGGTCCAGCCGATCCGAATCCGACCGGTTGCGGTTAAGAACCTATATTAGGTCTTATCTCGCAGCGATGAGGGCAGCGAGGTGCAATTACTTCTCTGCCCTCATCGCGTCCGCAGATAATCGCCCGGCCGCCCTGTTTAGGGTGACTCGCTCCCTCCTTAATCAGGAGGTGAGGGAGGATCCCTTGCAGGGTCGTGCCGAGGAGTTTGGTCAACATCTGTCGGATAAAATCGCTCGGATTCGGACCGGTTTGGACTCCAGCTGGGCAGAGTCTGACGATCAGGACACGGGCGGTCTTGTCAATGTTATCTGGGAGGAGTTTGATTCTGTGACCCCTGATGAAGTGGACAGGATTATGGGGAGGTTGAGCTCCACCACATGTTTATTGGATCCGTGCCCTTCCTGGCTGGTTTATGCAGCCAGGGAGAGGACACGAGGCTGGTTCCAGGCGGTGATATCTGCTTCTTTGAGTGAGGGTAATTTCCCCACCGTCTTGAAGGAGGCGGTGGTGAGACCTCTCCTCAAGAAGCCTGCCTTGGACCCAGCTGTCTTGAACAACTTTCGTCCAGTCTCCAACCTTCGCTTTCTTGCGAAGGTTGTTGAGAGTGTGGTGGCGCATCAGCTCCCTCTGGTCCTGGATGAAGCGGATTATCTGGACCCGTACCAATCGGGTTTCAGGCCCGGGTACAGCACGGAGACGGCATTGGTCGCTCTGGTGAATGATCTCTGGAGGGCCCGGGATAAGGGATATTCCTCTGTCCTGGTCCTATTAGACCTCTCGGCGGCTTTCGATACCATCGACCATGGTATCCTGCTGCGGCGTCTCAGGGGATTGGGAGTGGGAGGCACAGTTCTTCGGTGGTTCTCCTCCTATCTCCTGGGACGTTCGCAGTCGGTGTTGGCAGGGGGGCAGAGATCGGCCCCTAGGTCTCTCGTTTGTGGAGTTCCTCAGGGTTCGGTTCTCTCGCCTCTCCTGTTCAACATCTACATGAAACCGCTGGGTGAGATCATTCGTGGTTTTGGAGTTGGGTATCATCAATATGCTGATGATACCCAACTTTTCATTTCGACCCCAAACCACCCCAGTGATGCCCTCGCTGTGATGTCCCGTTGCCTGGAGGCGGTTCGGGTCTGGATGGGGAGGAACAGACTTCAACTCAACCCTGACAAGACTGAGTGGCTGTACATTCCGGCATCCCGGGACATTCAAAACGTTCCTTCACTTTCTATGGGGGGTGAGTCTTTACCCCCTGTAGATAGGGCTCGCAACTTGGGAGTCCTCCTGGATGCACGGCTTACCTTAGAAGATCATGTAGTAGCCGTGACCAGGGGGGCTTTCGCACAGGTTCGCCTGGTGCGGCAGTTGCAGCCCTACCTAGACCGGGATGCCCTGTGTACGGTCACTCATGCGCTCGTGACCTCTCGTCTTGACTATTGCAATGCTCTCTACATGGGGCTTCCCTTGAAGACCACTCGGAGGCTCCAACTGGTACAGAATGCGGCCGCGAGAGTTGTCTTGGGAGTTTCCCGGTACTCCCATGTTACACCTTTGCTCCGCGAGCTGCATTGGTTACCAGTTGTCTTCCGGGTGAGGTTCAAGGTCTTAGTGATGGTGTTTAAGTCCTTACATGGCATGGGTCCGGAATACCTCGGGGACCACCTGCTGCCGGCGTCAACTCCCCTCCGCCCCGTGCGTTCCCACAGAGAGGGCCTCCTCAGGGTGCCTCCAGTCAGAGAATGTCGGCTGGTGGCCCCCAGGGGGAGGGCCTTCTCTGTGGGCGCTCCGGCTTTGTGGAACCAGCTGCCGGTTGAGCTCCGGATGGCACCGGATCTCCGCTCCTTCCGGCGCGGGTTAAAGACCCATTTACTTGAACAAGCTGGCCTGGCCTGATGGGGAATCACTTAGGGTTTTAATATTTATATATATATATATTATTGTTTTTATTGTGGGCAATAATTTAATTCTTTTTTAACTTTTGTACTTTTGTAGTTTTAAGATATGCCCTGTTCACCGCCCTGAGTCCTTCGGGAGAAGGGCGGTATAAAAATTTAATTAAAAAAAAAAAAAAAGTTTAACATCAGTGGAGAAACAGAAAATTCCCAGTTTGTTGCTGGCTGGCCAGTCCATCTCTTAAACTGAACCATGGTCTACTCTAGGCCATCTCTTTGCATTAATGCTGTCAGCATTCTACACGTTTTAATCTTTTCGCCATAAATCAACTCCCCCCCTTCCTTTTTCAAATATCTCTTGGGGGCTGGAAAGGAGGACCCAATCTGCAAAGCATCTGAGAAAAATCGCAGGGACTCAGAGTCAGCTTTTAGGAGCTATAGATCTGTGAGCTTGTTGGGAGGTTCAAAGCCTGATGTCCCAGGTCACAGATGAAAATATAAAATCAGGCAGAGCTTCGAAACACTAGAGAATTGCTGGAAGCCTGGCGCTCTGACAAGTCGGCCATCAACAGGCATATAGAGATAAACAACATTTACATACCATTCAAAAGACCATCAAAAAGCAAAACAAAGGAAACAAAAAGACCAAAACAGCTCCTGGCCAGCACTCAACACCCATAGCAGAGATTAACTATGCTAGATCAACAACCAAAAAGTAAACAAGGTGCTGGGCATGCAGTGGATCACAGCATGGTAGAACATGGCGTCTGGTGCTCTCAGGAGATTTGTGGGTGTGTCTGAGTCCCTGGCAAGCTATGACAAAGCCTTTGGATGCAATGGTCCTTCGTAATTAAAACAGTCAATCAGAATAGAGCTGGAAGAGGTCAGGCAAGTCTTCTAGTACAACCTCCTGCTCAAGCAGGAGACCTTATACTATTCCAGACAAATGGTTGTCCAGGTTCTTCTTGAAAACCTCCAGTGATGGAGCACCCACAACTTCTGGAGGCAAACTGTTCCACTGGTTTATTGTTCTCACTGTTAGGAAGTTTCTCCTTAGTTCCAGGTTGGTTCTCTCCTTGACTAGTTTCCATCCCTTGTTTCTTGTCTTGCCTTCTGGTGCTTTGGAGAATAGGGTGACCTCCTCTTCTTTGTGACAACCCCTTGGATATTGGAAGACTGCCATCGTGTCCCCCCCTAGTCCTTCTTTTTTCTAAACTGACCATACCTAATTGCTGCAACAGTTCTTCACATGTTTTAGCTTCCAGGCCCTTAATCCAGGCAGAGAACAAGGATGATCAGAGGACTGGAGGCTAAAACATATGAAGAACGGTTACAGGAACCGGGCATGGCTAGCTTAGTGAAGAGAAGGACTAGGGGAGATATGATAGTAATGTTCCAATATTTGAGGGGACTGTCACAGAGAGGAGGGGCTCAACCTATTTCCCAAAGCACATGAAAGCCAGACAAGGAATGACGGATGGAAGAGAGATCAAAGAGAGATTCAACGTGGAAATAAGGAGAAATTTCCTGACAGTCAGAACAATCAACTAATGGAACAGCTTGCCATCAGAAGTTGTGGGTGCTTCATCACCGGACTGCCATCTGTCAGAAATGGTGTAGGGACTCCTGCTTGGTTAGAGTAGATGACCTACAAGGTCCCTTTCTATTCTATTCTATTCTATTCTATTCTATTCTATTCTATTCTATTCTATTCTATTCTATTCTATTCTATTCTATTCTATTCTATTCTATTCTATTCTATTCTATTCTATTCCATTCCATTCCATTCCATTCTACCCTACCCTATCCTATTCATCTTTGTTGCTCTTCTCTGCACTCTTTCTGGAGTCTCAACATCTTTTTTACATTGTGGCGATCAAAACTGTATTCCAAGTGTGGCCTTACCAAGGCGTTATAAAGCGATACTAACACTTTACTTGATCTTGATTCTATCCCTGTTAATGCAGCCTAGAACTGGGTTGGCTTTTTCGGCTACCGCCGCACACTGCTGCCTCATATTTAAGTGATTGTCCATTGGGGGTCCAAGATCCCTCTCACAGTTGTTGTTTTTCATCCAGGTGCAGAGGAACCAACTCTGGTAGGATAGCAGTGATGCTTCCTTGAGGACCACTGTATGATAAATAGAAGAGGATCTCACAAAGGTTTGGACGGCAGAGGGTTGGACTAGAAGACCTCCAAGGTGTCTCCCACCCCTAGGATTCTATCATCTATGATATGGTTGTAGTAACCTCTGACAGGCTAGGCATAATGGTCAAATGTATCCTCTTAAAGGCCGTACCCTTTTCCAACATTGGCAGTGGAAGGTTATTTTCCAATTTCTCACATTTGATTGAAATGCTTGAATAAAATTTGACAAGCTAACTGAGAAGGCCATAGTTGCCTCCAGTATGATCTGCAGCCACATGGATGGACATACACAGAGCCTCACCAACCAAAACAGATGACGCATATAAAAATCAGGCAGAGCTTCAAAACACTAGAGAATTGCCGGAAGCCTGGCACTCTGGAAGCCTGGCACTCTGACAAGTCGGCCATCAACAGGCATATAGAGATAAACAACATTTACATACCATTCAAAAGACCATGAAAAAGCAAAACAAAGGAAACAAAAAGACCAAAACAGCCCCTGGCCAGCACTCAACACCCATTGCAGAGATTAACTATGCTAGATCAACAACCAAAAAGTAAACAACACTCCAATCAACTCAAAGGAACAAGCTAACAGTTAAATACAGCCCAATCAAGGTACCGCAAAGGACATTCCTACCAATACCGCTACATCAGCAGAGAGCAAACCCCACTCCCTTCTAGCACTGAGGATGTCACCCAGTTGGGTTGTGAAAGATCTGCAAGAAAACAACAAAGCTCAGAGAGCACCAAGGACCCCAGGGTTTCAATTGCACTATCAAGGATCCATCCTGACTTTGCAATCACACATAAAAGACTACATTAACTCAAACAGCTGCCAGTGGAGCTGAGGACTGCCCCCGACCTCCGTTCATTCCGCCGGGGCCTGAAGACCTGGCTCTTCGAGCTCTCTGGCCCAGGCTGAGGATTAATCTTATTTTAACTGGGGTTTTATTTATGCAGGGACAAATATAATTTTTTTTAAATTTGTTTTTAACTTTTGTATCTTGGTTTTTTGATCACCCTGTAAACCGCCCTGAGTCCTTCGGGAAAGGGCGGTATATAAATGTAATAAAATAAATAAATATAAATAAATAAATAAACAGCAGAAAATATTCAACTCATACTGCTGGTGGGTTCCCCAAGATTGCTTGAATGAGAAAGACCCAAGAAAGATGGCAAGTGGATGGATATCCTGTGGAGAAGCAGCAAATCCAGGGTTTTAAATTATGGTCGATACTCAGGAGGCCTGGATTCAAATCCAGGCTCTGCTTTGCAAATGGTTGTTCCTGACCCTTGGCAAAGACCCAAACAGAACAGAATGGGAAGGGACCTTGGGGGGTCATCTAGTCCAACCCCCTGCTCTGGCAGGAAATTTTGTACCATTTCAGACAAATGCTTGTCCAATCTCTTCTTAAAAACTTCCAGTGTTGGAGCATTCACAACTCCTGGAGGCAAGTTGTTCCACTGGTGAATTGTTCTAACTGTCAGGAAGTTTCTCCTTAGTTCCAGGTTGCTTTTCTCCTTGGTTAGTTTCCATCCGTTGCTTCTTGTCCTGCCTTCAGGTGCTTTGGAGAATAGCTTGACTCCCTCTTCTCTGGGGCAGCCCCTGAGATATTGGAACACTGCTATCATGTCACCCCTAGTCCTTTTCTTCATTAAACTAGACATACCCAATTCCAGCAGCCGTTCCTTATATGTTTAGCTTCCAGTCCCCTGATCATCTTTGTTGCTCTTCTCTGCACTCTTTCCAGAGCCTTAACATCTTTTTTACATTGTGTGACCAAAGCTGGATGCGGTATTCCAAGTGTGGCCTTACCAAGGCATTGTAAAGTGGCATTAGCTACAAGTCAATGTTTGCTATCTGCCAGCTTCCTGGCACGTATGGATGGAAACTAATCAAGGAAAGAAGCAACCTAGAACTAAGCAGAAATTTCTTGACAGTGAGAACAATAAATCGGTGGAACAGGTTGCCTCTAGAAGTTGTGGGTGCTCCAGCACTGGAGGTTTTTAAGAAAATGCTGGACACTTGTTTGAAATGGCATAGGGTCTTCTGCTTGAGCAGGGGGTTGGACTAGAAGACCTCCAAGGTCCCTTCCAACTCTGTTATTCTGGATCATTCCTTGTCTTACAACAGGGGTCTTCAAACTTGGCCCATTTATGACTTGTGGACTTCAACTCAGGCACGCCTGGCTGAGGAATTCTGGGAGTCGAAGTCCACAAGTCATAAAAGGACCAAGTTTGAAGACCCCTGTCTTACATCCTTCAGCCAAGCTGGGTTCAGATTATGACTTGAGGAGAAATACAAGGCCTTCCTTGGCGAGATGCAATTCATTTGGCCATTCTCTATGGAGGTTCTCCAGGTCACGGTTGTCCCAAAGGTGCTTTTTCAGGAGGCAACCGGACTTCCTTGTTTTACTTTGAAGACATTTCGCTTCTCACCCAAGAATTCGCTTCTCATCCCATCTTTTGGCCATTGTTTAGCTAAAACAGTGCTTGGAAGGTAGCAGTCAAGACACACGTCAAGAGAAGCATCTGAATCAAAGCCCAAACTACCCACACATTTATTCCTCCCTGCCCTCCCCCCATCCCCAAACAAGCTTGATTTGTAAATCATCCAGGACCGCTTATTAACATGCACTTTGGAGATCTTTGGCCCTGCTGGACAGGCATCCATTCCGGTTTACCGGGATGCATTACCGAGCAAGCATTTGGCATCAATAATTCAAGGCGCCTTCGCTTCGGATTTTAGATCAGAAAAAGACATCTGTGGCCACCCCACCGTTCTGCACTCTTTCTATTTTGCCAGCTTCCTGCTCGTTAATCTTCAGAGTTATCCAGAGAGAAACATACATCAATGAGAGAAAGACCCTGGGTCTTCGGAGTGGGAGGTAAGCCACATGGAGATTTAAAACTCCGGGTGAAATGCAGTTGGTTAAGCAAGTTCGGGAACTCCAGAAGCCAAAGGACTGAGGTTTGCGGGAGACGGTTGCTGAATACATTGTAGTTTTAAGGCTAAGAACGGGGCTAACATGTAGTATGTTTTAGCCTCCAGTCCCCTGATCATCTCTGTTGCTCTTCTCTGCACTCTTTCTACAGTCTCAACGTCTTTTTTTACATCGTGGTGACCAGAACTGGATGCAGTATTCCAAGTGTGGCCTTACCAAGGCATTGTAAAGTGGTATTAACACTTCACTTCATTGCTCTGTGCAAAGCTACCTCCCCGCATTTGATCCTGGACAGACCAGAGACAATGATAGGGATGATTTGTGATGAAGAAGAGACGGGTAGACTTTCTAGGAGTTAATTACAACAACAGACTGTTAACGGAATGCCTTGAACTTTAACTTTGTGGTTAACTAATGTTTTTTTTTTTCTTTCACATACGTAATGTTGCAAACAGATGCACAGCAGTTCCAACTTCTTTACAAGAGTTTATTTAGGGACCACTGAAAGTTACAACAAATAGTGACTTGGGTTCGTTTTTCATATTTACGACTGTTGCCCCATATCCATGCTCACGTTATCAAACGTCAGAGGCTTAGAAACTCATATTTATCATTTAAGAGCCCTGGTGGTGCAGTGGTTAGAATGCAGCATTGCAGGCTAATTCTGCTGACTGCCAGGAGTTCGATCCTGACCGGCTCAAGGTTGACTCAGCCTTCCATCCTTCCAAGGTCGGTAAAATGAGGACCCAGAATGTTGGGGGGGGAGGGGGGAGCAAGAGGCTGACTTTGTGAACTGTTCAGAGAGCGCTGTAAAGCACGGTGAACCGGTGTCAAAGTTTAAGTGCTATTGCTATGAGTGACTGAGTACAGGACTTCTCTATCCCCCCCCCCCCAAAAAAAGTCACAATGGGTGCACCACACAAAATGGCATAAATGCTCTCCTAGCCACAACTGCCAGCTGCTCTTCCAGTTGTGGGACTAGGAGAACCCCCAAGTTGTATACAACTGACAGGTGCTGACAAGCTCTGTTCAGCTGACAAGTTCAGTGTCTTTCAGTATAAACAGAGGGCAAACTCCTCACCCTTCTAGCACTGATGATGTTACCTAGTTGGGTCATGAAATGTCTGCAAGGAAACCACCACACTCAAGCAGCACCAAGGACCCCACGGTCATTTTCCTCCTATTCCTTTTTCTCTTCCTCTACACAAACTCCTCACCCTTCTAGCACTGATGATGTTACTTAGTTGGGTCATGAAACGTCTGCAAGAAAACAACCAAGCTCAGAGAGCACCAAAGGACCCCACTTTCATATTAGTATAATTTCTAGGCTTTCCAGAGATTCATGCTTCTCTCCAACCCATCACATTTCCATAAGGAAAGGCCACAGCCGTGACAGGTGCTCACCCTTCCCCGAAGAATTTCATTGGGGACACAGTGAAATCTTGAAGGAAAAAAAAGAAAGAAAGAAGAAGAATTGCAAATTATCTTGGGCAACGTCTGCTAAAAGCTGGCTGAAAGATGTCCATGCCTTTAAAGCAAGGTCCAGACAAGTACATTTTATCAAGTACTTCGTCAGTGAAAAGGAATAGCAAACCAGAACAAATAGTGATCAATCACAGGATGTTGGTTCAATATGGATGCAGCCAGAGAGCAATTGCTCAATCGTAGTTAACTCTGCCAGCAAGATTCATCCCAAAGAATATAAATTTCAAGTCATATACAGTAAAGGACTCTGCGATCATCCATCATTCCCGGGCTTAATTTCTATAATTCTGAAGACTCGGCTGATGTGCTTGAAGTATATTTTTTTAATTGCTGAAGTCAGCAAAGAGGAAATCTTGGGAAAGTTCCCAATTAAAATACCTAAGGAACAATTTCATTATTAAGAGCCAAAACGAGGGTATTTGATCCTGGACAGATCCTGGGTTGATTTGTGCTAAGTAACCTGTAGATTTTCTACGAGTAAATTATAGTCACAGATTGTGTAACAGAGTGCTTTGAACTTTAACTTGGCTGTTGTTTAATCGGTTAGCTATTTTTTCTTTCATACATGTAATATACGAGGGGCCGATTGGATTGCAAATAGGTGTGGAAGCTTATAAATTTTGGCCCTGGCTTGCAGTCCCAATGTAGTCCTCAGCTGCATTAATAGAGGGAAAGAATCAAGACCATGTGAAGTTTATTTTTATAGACTTTGCAATGGCTTGGTAAGGCCACACGTGGAACACTGCATCCAGTTTTGCTCACCACGATGTAAAAAAAAAAAGATGCTGAGACTCCAAAAAAAGTGCAGAGAAGAGCAACAAAGATGATGAGGGGGCTGGAGGATAAAACATACGAAAAACAGTTGCAGGAATTGGTTATGTCTAGTTTAATCAAAAGAAGAAGTAGGGATGACATGAAAGCAGTCTTCCAGTATTTGAGGGGCTGCGACAAAGAAGAGGGGGGGTGTCCACCTAGTCTCCAAAGCACCAGAAAGCAGGAGAAGAAGCATCAGATGGAAACTAATCAAGGAGAGAAGAAACCTAGAACGAAGGAGAAATTTCCTGATAGTCGGAACAATTAATCACGGGAAGGGCTTGCCTCCAGATGTTGTAGATGCTCCAACACTGGGGGGATTTTAAGAAGAGATGTCAGGAATGGGATAGGCTTTCCTGCCTGAGCTAGGGGTTGGACTAGAAGACCTCCAAGGTCCCTTCCAACTTTGTTATTCTGTTAAGGAGGGGAAGCTATTATTCTTGCAATAGATTTGTCGGCGTTCAGCTAGGGGGGGATAATATGCCTTTTTTGCTTATTGTCTTTTTTTTAATTCACATTTTAAAAAATGTTCTTGTCTAATTTGGCTTTCTCTCTGTCATTTCTTTTCCTTTTGTATTTATTTATTTTTATTTTATTTTTATTTTAATTCCATTTATATCCCGCCCTTCTCCGAAGACTCAGGGCGGCTTACAAGCTTAGCAGTAGCCTTCATTCTATGTATATGCCTGCTTATTAGGGCTTTCACACACACCCCAAGCGGCATTATTACAAAGTCAGCTTAATTGCCCCCAACAATCTGGGTCCTCATTTTACCTACCTCAGAAGGATGGAAGGCTGAGTCAACCTTGAGCCTGGTGGGACTCGAACCTGCACTAATTGCAGGCAGCTGGTGTTACTTAAGGAGGCATTAGCAAATGAAGTTGTTTTTTTTTAAAGGCAAAGAGGACAGAATCTACCTGTCCGGCCTGTAAAAAGAGCAGCAGAAACCTAGCCGACGACTTTCGAAGCACCAAACCGAACAGGGGGAAAAAAATGCCAAAAAAAGCGTGATACAAGTATTTACGTAGCTTTAACAGAGAAAAAGTGACAGTGAAGCGTGACAGGAATGGGATAGGGTTTCCTGCCTGAGCTAGGGGTTGGACTAGAAGACCTCCAAAGCATATATCAAAGTATATTTTTTTCCAATTTCAGTGAGATAGTACAATACTATTATTTGGGAGGGGCTAGAGAGAAATGTCTACAGAGGCAGGGTGCAGGCCTAATACAGATGGGAGGAGAAATGGGAAAAGGACCCACAGTTTAGAGGCGAAGGTACAGACTTAGAAACCAAGAGAATCTGAGTTCTAGTCCCAACTTAGGCATGCAGACCAGCTGGGTGACTCTGAGCCAATCACCAGGAGATGGTAAGTTCTAGTCCAGCCTTAGGCATGCAGGCCAGCTGGGTGACTTGGAGCCAATCACCAGGAGATGGTAAGTTCTAGTCCAGCCTTAGGCATGCAGGCCAGCTGGGTGACTTGGAGCCAATCACCAGGAGATGGTAGGTTCTAGTCCAGCCTTAGGCATGCAGGCCAGCTGGGTGACTTGGAGCCAATCACCAGGAGATGGTAAGTTCTAGTCCAGCCTTAGGCATGCAGGCCAGCTGGGTGACTTGGAGCCAATCACCAGGAGATGGTAAGTTCTAGTCCAGCCTTAGGCATGCAGGCCAGCTGGGTGACTTGGAGCCAATCACCAGGAGATGGTAAGTTCTAGTCCAGCCTTAGGCATGCAGGCCAGCTGGGTGACTTGGAGCCAATCACCAGGAGATGGTAGGTTCTCGTCCAGCCTTAGGCATGCAGGCCAGCTGGGTGACTTGGAGCCAATCACCAGGAGATGGTAAGTTCTAGTCCAGCCTTAGGCATGCAGGCCAGCTGGGTGACTTGGAGCCAATCACCAGGAGATGGTAGGTTCTAGTCCAGCCTTAGGCATGCAGGCCAGCTGGGTGACTTGGAGCCAATCACCAGGAGATGGTAAGTTCTAGTCCAGCCTTAGGCATGCAGGCCAGCTGGGTGACTTGGAGCCAATCACCAGGAGATGGTAAGTTCTAGTCCAGCCTTAGGCATGCAGGCCAGCTGGGTGACTTGGAGCCAATCACCAGGAGATGGTAGGTTCTAGTCCAGCCTTAGGCATGCAGGCCAGCTGGGTGACTTGGAGCCAATCACCAGGAGATGGTAAGTTCTAGTCCAGCCTTAGGCATGCAGGCCAGCTGGGTGACTCGGAGCCAATCACCAGGAGATGGTGAATTCTAGTCACAGTGAGCATGAAAGCTGGCTGAGTTATTGGGCCAAACATCAGGAGACGGTGAATTCGAGTCCTGCCTTAGACAGGAAAGCCGGATGGGGGACTGTGCCCAAACACCCGGGCATACATCTAATATGGTGGTTTGCATAAATTTGCAGCACCTCCAGAGTCTCTCTCTCTCTCTCTCTGACACACACACACACACACACACACACACACACACACACACACACACACACACCATGTGCTGAGTTGGAGCACTAGGGTGTACAAACACCCCAGGGTTTGAAATCAGGCTTTCCGACACACCAGTGGTGTCTGTATGACTCCAGTCGAACCAACTTCCTTGCAAGATGCAAAGGGGGACCAAGTGAGACAGAAAAGCACATGTGCAGATGTAAAAATGTGATGACTGTCCCACACTGCCAGTGGGCGTAACCAACTCCCCCTCCCGAATTCTTTGCTTGTAAAAAAAAATCTTGACCAAAAAAAAAAAAAAGGAGTAGTTTGCGACAAAACCCAAATACGAAACTCTCAGCTACGTGAAAACTGTATAAAATTCATTCCGATTTGAAAATTGCTGGAAAAGTGCAAAGGTCATTTCTGACAACCCATGCTTTTCATACCCTACTGATGCGAGATAGCACATGGTCTCTGTGTGTGTCTGAGTGTGTCTGTGTGTGACACACACGACAGGATTCGGCCTGTGTTCCGTCTGCTGTGCGTTTAATAAAATCGGCAGGGCGCCGAGATTATTATATTCTTCTAACTTTTTACTCATTTCGTTCCAGTGATTTCATTGTGAGATGGCAACATCTTTATTAAAAAAAATAATCAAAAATGAAATGTTTCAATAAACCCAATTTTCATTTTAAATAGTCAATGATGATTTGATGCAGACGAGGCAAAAATGAAAGTTAAAAAAAAAGTACAATAGCATTAGAGCATTTGAAAAGCCGATCTTTACCGCTTTTTAATCACTTGTAAGAAAGCCTTGGAGGAAAAAAAAAGAATTTTTTTTAATTGAGGTTGGTGTTTCAATTTATTGACTTTTAAGAGAGAGAGAGAGAAAAACAGAGAGAGAATTATATATACATCTTGTAAGAGCGTACTTTTATTAACTATATCTTTAAAACTTAAGATGCAGGTATAGAAAGATACAAAGGAAGTATGGGAAAAAATATAAAATGAATTTGGCATCCAGGAGAAATAAGCAAAAGAGTAAAGCGTATTATATTTGTAAAAAATAAAATAAAATAAAATCTGATTCAAAACCACTAGAGTAACCAACTTTTGCTTTCTATTGCTAAGGGAGACAGCTCCAGTGAGCTCTGCCCCATTTTACAAACTAACTCGCCACAAATGTACAGGTATAAGTATAGGTGGTACCTTGCTCAATAGTAGTAACTCTGAGGGGGATCTCGGAGTCCTAGTGGACAATCACTTCAATATGAGCCAGCCGTGTGCTGCAGCTGCCAAAAAAGCCAACACACTGCTAGGCTGCATTAACAGAGGGATAGAATCAAGATCACATGAAGTACTAATACCACTTTACAATGCTTTGGTAAGGCCACACTTGGAATACTGCATCCAGTTTTGGTCACCATGACATAAAAAAGATGTTGAGACTCTAGAAAGAGTGCAGAGAAGAGCAACAAAGATGATCAGGGGACTGGAGGCTAAAACATATAATAAGGAAGAGTTGCCTGAATTGGGTATGTCTAGTTTAATGAAGAGAAGGACGAGGGGTGACACGATAGCAGTGTTCCAATATCTCAGGGGCTGCCACAAAGAAGAGTCAAGCTATTCTCCAAAGCACCTGAAGGCAGGACAAGAAGCAACAGATGGAAACTGATCAAGGAGAGAAACAATGTAGAACTAAGGAGAAACTTCCTGACAGTTGGAACAATTAACCAGTGGAACAACCTGCCTCCAGAAGCTGTGAATGCTCCAACACTGGAAGTTTTTAAGAGACTGGACAGCCATTTGTCTGAAATGGTATAGGGTTTCCTGCCCGAGCAGGGGGTTGGACTAGATGACCTCCAAGGTCCCTTCCAATTCTATTATTATTATTATTATTATTATTATTATTATTATTATTATTATTATTATTATTGATCATCGCACAGTCAGCCAGATGTTCACACTGGATTTGTCATTTTTGTCTACCTATTGAGTCCTTACCAAGGACCTGGGATAGGCAGATGTGGATGTTTGATGGTATTATAGATATCATCGCAGGATTATTATTATTATTATTATTATTATTATTATTATTATTATTATTATTATTGTTGTTGTTGTTGTTGTTGTTGTTAATATTATTGTGAATCACTGCAGTTGTTAAGTATGTAACGACTTTGTTAGGTGAATTTAGCTTCCCCATTGACTTTGCTCGTCAGAAGGTCGCAAAAGGGGATGACGTGACCTCGGGACGCGGCAACCGTCATAAATACGAGTCAATTGCCAAGCCTCTGAATTTTGATCACGTGACCACCGGGATGCTGCAACGGTCGTTAAGTGAGAAACACAGGCATAAGTCACTTTTTTCGGTCCAGTTGTAATTTTGGTCCCTAAACAAGTAGCTGTAATGAGGGCTACCTATATTGGAAAGGAAGAAATTAAGCGGAAAACTATGGGTTGCCCGAAGCAGTGCAGATTTTTCCCAAGAGGAGCAAGTACTGTATGAATTTTAAACCAGGCAAACTCTTTGCAATAAAGCTGCTCTGAATGAAGTCGTGTTTGCAGAGGGGGAGGAATGTGCTGCCAACACTTCGCACTCTGGCACAGGACTCCAGCACGATCGCTGGAGCGTTTTTTTTGACGCGCACCAGCGTCTTGGCTTAAGCAGAGGGACGCGGAGACGGAAATGATGGCAGCTCAGCTTTGAAATGTGCCAGGGGGTGTAACAGGAGCAGGTCTGGGCTTGTAAAGAGAGGTGAAGCGCTCCTTCTCTGTGGCTTGTGTTCTGCTTTAAGAAGTAATCTAGCAAGCCTGGGAAAAGCAGGAGGGGGGGGAGAGAGAGAGAGAGAGAGAGAGAGAGAGAGAGAGAGAGAGAGAGAGAGAGAGAGAGAGAGAGAGAGAGAGAGAGAGAGAGAGAGAGAGAGAGGGAGGAGAACAGAGAGGAGAGACAGGGAGAGAGAAAGAGAGGAAAGAGAAAGAGGGAAAGAAAAAAAGAAAAAGAGGAAAGAGGGAGAGAGGGAAGAAAGAAAAAAGAGGAAGAGAAGAGAAAGAGAGGAGGTAAAGAGAGGAAAGGAGAGAAAGAAGGAAAGAAAAAGAGAAGAGTGAAAGGGAAAGAGAGGAGAGAAAGGGAAAGAAGTAAGAGGAAAGAGGGGTCCTTGGTTCTCTCTGAGCTTGCTTGTTTTCTTGCAGACGTTTCATTACCCTAAACTAGGTAACATCATCAATAGAGGAAAGAGAAAGAGAGAGGAAGGAAAGAGAAAGAAAGAAAGAAAGAAAGAAAGAAAGAAAGAAAGAAAGAAAGAAAGAAAGAAAGAAAGAAAGAAAGAAAGAAAGAAAGAAAGAAAGAAAGAAGAAAAGATAGAGGGAAAGAGAGAAAGAGAAAGGAGAAAGAGGAGAGGAATGAAGAGAAAGGGAAAGACAGAGAGAAGGAAAGACAGAGGAGAGAAAGAGGAGAGAAAGAAAGAAAGAGAAAGAGAAGAGGAAAGAGAGAAAGAAAGAGGAGGAAAAGAGAAAAAGAAGGAAAGAGAAAGAGAGGAGAGAAAGAGAACCGCGGGACTAACTGAACAACTGCATCGCTTCACTTAACAGCTGCAGCAAGAAAGGTCGTAAAAGGGGCAAGGCTCACTTAACAAGCGTCTTGCTTAACAACAGAAATTTGGGGCTCAATTGTGGCCGTAAGGTGAGGACTACCCGCAGATCCTTCTCTTTTAAGCCTCGGCCCATGGTGACACCAGAACCCATTTACCCCTTCGGGGGTTTAGCAGCCGCAAAACCTTCTACCCGCCAACAAGGCGCAATGCAACACACACACACACCCCGTTGAGACACTACACAACGCATCCCACGGGGCTCCTCTAAAAGGGGTTAAGTCAGCTTTCCATTGTGTGATTTATACTGCATTTTTCCGGGGCTTATTCTTAGCTCCCGAGTCATAATCAACTTATTGTCACACACCGCTGAGTGACGGAAGCCTTGCCCAAACCCCGCCAGAAATTTGACAGGCGCTCAGATGCACGCCACAATCCCAGGAGACACCTCGTTTTAATATAAAAATCCTATCAGGGTGGCGGAGCTGACTGTCGAATCGCAAACAAAATTGCTGGAAAGACAAGGAGCCGAAAGGCGGGAAAAAAAAAAAATCTTCCGAAACATCCCAGCGGAAAATTTGTGTTGGGGGTGGGGGGTTGGGGAGAGAAGAAGAAGAAGAAAAGAAAAAGAAGAAAATTAAAAAAAGAGATCAAAAAGACTCAGATCCAATGTTAGATTAATGCAAATATCTGCCTGCCGGCAAGTGTACTATTTGATTAAACTGGCATACATCAAGTACAATTAGAAAGGTTATTTATAACTTTAAAAAAATACATAATTCTGTATTTTAATGAGAGTGACAATTACAGCCGACAGTTGCTAATTAACATTAATCTCTTGGCACTGAAAGGTAGGGAGCATTTGACAGAATTCGGTTCTCTAAGCAATGGACACAATTCCCCCACCCCCATGCCAAAATGGAGCTGGTAGTGACAGCCCGGTTGGTTGCACGAGTTGCCATCTTAATGCACAAATGGTTTCTACTCAACACAAAGACTTTTCTTCCTGGTCCATCTACCAAAAAAAATAAAAATAAAAACCCAGACAATTTGCCCTTTTTGATTCCTGACAGAGAAGCTGAATTTTTAAGATGGTGGGGCGTGCCATGTCCTAGAATTCTGAATTTCTTTTTTGTTGTTGTTAGTTGCGAAGTCGTGTCTGACCCATCGCGACCCCATGGACAACGTTCCTCCAGGCCTTCCTGTCCTCTACCATCTTCTGGAGTCCATTTAGGCTCACGCCTCCTGCTTCAGTGACTCCATCCAGCCACCTCATTCTCCGTCATCCCCTTCTTCTCTTGCCCTCAACCTTTCCCAGCATTAGGCTCTACTCCAGTGGCCAAAGTATTTGAGTTTCAACTTCAGGATCTGACCTTCTAAAGAGCAGACAGGGTTGATCTCCTCTAGGACTGACCGGTTTGATCGCCTTGCAGTCCAAGTGTTGTGATTCAGCATCAGCCTGTGATACTGGCAGCTGAGTCCGATGATTCTGAAGAGGAGGAGGAGGAGGGGTCTGGAGAGCCTTTGGTGTCAGAGGGAGGCTCTGATGCACTGCAGGACTCTCAGCCTGGCCCCTCCCATCATGTTCCTCATCAGATTCAGCCATGTGAGCACGAGGTATTGGATGTAGATGATTCACAGCTGGATCTATTCAGGGACGCTAGGAGCAGGAGGCAATCCAGCAGAGTAGAACAGAGAAAGGCAATGAGGCAACTCGGTGAGAGGAGGAGAAGGCAATGAGAAGCCACGCCTTGGGACTGCTGATAAAAGTGGAAGGTATGGGAGGTGCTGGTTGCTGAAGGCAACCGTTTGAAGATCTTCTGCTAGAGTCCTGGTCTGTTATTCCTGTTTAACTCTTGTTTGAACTTTTGGTTTAACTCTTGTTTGCACTTTTGATTTCTTTGTAAATAAATTTGGTTGGGTTTTTCCAGCCTGTTGACTATAAAAAGGGGTTGTCCCTGACATTCAAACAGGGCCAGTCGTAGGCTGGAACAGAACAGCAAGGGACTTGCAGGAGTCTTCTAGAGGCTCTTAATTTTCTGTCCTTTTAAAATGAGGACCAATTTAGGGCTAAAGAGAAACTTCTTGACAGTGGGAACAATTAATCAGTGGAATGCCTAGGCTCCAGAAGTCGTGGGGGGGGGGTGCTCCATCACCGGGTCCTTTAAAGAAAAGATTGGACAACTGCTTATCTGAAATGGCATGGAGTTCCTGCTTGAGCAGGGGGTAGGACTAGAAGACCTCCAAGGTCCCTTCCAACTCTGTTATTCTGAGAAAGGGACAAAAGAGAGGCCACACACTAGTGCTTTCTGAGAGTCCCTAAGAAGCTTTGGAAACATCTCCAGCAGCCACCACAACTAGGAGGAATTCTTCAATCTCTTTTGAGATTTTTCAGAAGCATCTGCCAAGTTCAACAGGTTATTTAGTGTTTTCTTTTACCAACTTCTCCATTCCACTGGTTAGATGAATGCTTGCGGAAACTAAATAGGTCTAGTCCAGGGGTCTTCAAACTTGGCCCTTTTATGACTTGTGGACTTCAACTCCCAGAATTCCTCAGCCAGGCACACTGGCTGAGGAATTCTGGGAGTTGAAGTCCACAAGTCATAAAAGGGCCAGGTTTGAAGACCCCTGGTCTAGTCTAAAGAAGAGAAGGACTAGGGGTGACATGCTAGGTGTCTTCCAGTATTAGAGGGGCTCCTACAAAGAAGATGGGGTCCACCTAGTCTCCAAAGCATCAGAAGGCAAGACAGGAAGCAACAGATGAAAACAAAGGAGAGAAGCAAAGTGGAACTAAGAAGAAATTTCCTGACAGCAAGAACAATCAACCAGTGGACTGACTTGCCTTCAGAACTTTTTATTTTTTTTATTTTTTTATTTTATTTTAATCCCATTTATATCCCGCCCTTCTCCGAAGACTCAGGGCGGCTTACAATTTAAGCACAAACCAATGTGCTTAGCAATAGCCTTCATCCTATGTATATGCCTGCTTATTAGGGCTTTCGCCCCCCCCCTACAAGCGGCATTATTACAAAGTCAGCTTATTGCCCCCAACAATCTGGGTCCTTTTAAGCTTTTAAGAAGAGATTTGGACAACCATTTGCCCAGGATGTTGCAGGGTCTCCTGCTTGAGCAGAGGGTTGGACTAGAAGACCTCCAAAGTCCCTTCCAATTCTGTTAGCCTGTTCCTCCACTGAACACACTTTGTGAATTAGAACTTCTACAATTTTAAGTGCCTGAGTAGAAAAAGTTCAAGTGAGCTCTCTCTCTCTCTTTTTCTCTCTTTTGGCGATCTGCTCTGGAGGAATCGAACCCCAAAGTCTCCTGATGAGACTACGAGTCGGTGGTCAAGCGTCTGAATTTGGATCACCTGACCAAGGGGATGCTGCAGCGGTCATAAGTCTGTAAAATGGTCATCGGTCACTTTTTTCACCTGCCGTTGTAACTTCGAACGATCACTAAACCAACCGTTGTAAGTCGAGAACTAACCTGTAAAAATAAATATCTTAAACAAACAAACAAATATATAGACCTCAGTGTATCAATAATGATAATGATAATGATAATAATAATAACTGCAGCTTCCTGCAATAACTCCAGCAAAACTACAAAAAACTGCGCTACTTGGAACATCTTACATTTTAAGGAGATACCTGGTTGACACCTAGGATGCTGGCAGCAACCCGTGTCAGCCATTAGTGCCAGTCAATTTGAGTGTTCAGTTCACTGAGTTTCATGTTTTATGAATAAAAGTAATAATAATAATAATAATAATAATAATGATGATGATGATGATGATGATGATGATGATGATGATGATGATGATAATAGGAGTTGGAAAGGACCTTGGAGGTCATCTAGTCCAAACCCCTGCTCAGGCAGGGAACTGTATATCATTTCAGACAAAACCTTCCAGTGTTGGAGCATTCACCACTTCTGGAGGCAGGTTGTTCCACTGGTTAATTGTTCTAACTCTCAGGAAGTTTCTCCTTAGTTCTAGGTTGCTTCTCTCCTTGATGAGTTTCCATCCGTTGCTTCTTATCCGGCCTTCAGGTGCTTTGGAGAATAGCTTGACTCCCTCTTCTTTGGGGCAGCCCCTGAGATACTGGAAGGCTGCTATCCTGTCACCCCTCATCCTTCTCTTCATAAACTAGTCATACCCAATTCCAGCAGCCGTTCCTTATATGTTTTAGCCTCCATCCCCCTGATCATCTTTGTTGCTCTTCTCTGTGCTCTTTCTAGAGTCTCAACATCTTTTTTACACGGTGGTGACCAAAACTGGACGCAGTTTTTGGAGGCTGACACTCTGGGCAAAACTGATTTGAGTGTGGCAAAACCAACGTCTCCACCACCATCATCTCCAGAATTTAAACAGATGGGCCCATATGACCATGTAACTATGCGCGATATGAAAGTGCGATAAATTCCATATTTATAAATTCCGTATTTATCAGGGGGAGTGCACAACCCAGTTTGCCGGCAAAAAAAAATAAAAAAAATCAGGATAAGCGGTATTAATGTCCTGTGGTCAGTATTATTGAACCTCCAAAGCAAAAAACCAGGAGTCGATAAATATTACATTTGCAACGTAGTTAACATTCTCTCCACTGTCTCTGGCACTTATTACACATTGTAACCGCAAGTCTACAATACATTATTCATATCTGGGGTGTCAGGGAGTGATGGATTGCTGTAAGAGAGGCTGTCCTTTAAATAAATCAACAAATAAAAATGCAAATGTTAACATTTTACAGCCACAACTTTTCCCCCCCTGTCCTGAATGGGGGGGCGAACAAAAATTTTCACATTCTATCGGCAGCAAGCAGAGGGAACAATTAATAACATACACAGTGAATAAGAGAGATTAATTTGCCGGTGTCTGCTTTGATCACTCCCATATGGAACTGTATCGGACTTTTTAGGATGTTAGTTCTCCTCCTGGGAATGGGAACGGTCAACCTTCCCTGATATCATGCAAAGTGTTCCTCAAGATCACACAAAAGTGTTGATACCGCTTTATAAAGCCTTGGAATAATGCATCCAGTTTTGGTCGCCATATTATCAAAAAAAAAAAAAAAAGATGTTCGAGACTCCAGAAAGCGTGAAGAGAAGAGCAACAAAGATGATCAGGGGACTTAGAGGCTAAAAGATACGAAGAATGGTTGCAGGAATTGGGTATGTCTACTTTGATGGAAAGAAGGCCTGGGAGGACATGATAGCAGTCTTCCCATACGTGAACGGTTGCCACAGAGAGAAGGGGGTCCACGTCTTCTCCAAAGCGCCTGAAGGCAGGACAAGAAGCAACGGACGGAAGCTAATCCAGGAGAGAAGCAACCTGGAATTAAGGAGAAATTTCCCAACAGTGAGAACAATTCACCAGTGGAACGACTTGCCTCCAAAAGTTGTGAATGCTTCAACACTGGAGGTTTTTAAGAAGAGATTGGACAGCCATTGGTCTGAAATGGTGTAGGGTTTCCCGCCTGAGTAGGGGGTTGAACTAGAAGACCTCCAAAGTCCCTTCCAACTCTGTTATTCTATTCTGTCCACTGTCCCCGTCACGAGGGTTTATTATTTTATTTTTTCCCTGAAACAGTTTAAAAAGTTCCATTTCAATCTCATGTCGAGAAAAGGTGTTTTGTCCCAAGATCCATCTGGCTCTATACAGAGGCTGTCCTTTAGTGGACGAACCTGCCCCTTAAAAAGTTAAAAACTCATTTAGTTATCTGAGGCACCACAAATCTCAACAGCGGCAGCTCCGCACCGCACACAGCTAATTCACATTTTTTTTATTTACTGCAAAGTGTTTAGTTGAAAGGATCTGGAGGGATAATATTGCACGGTGGACTATATTCAATATGCAGCTCGGGGCCCAGGCGTACTACATCAAATATTAATTGGTTTAAAAGTCCCCTAATGCCCATCTACCTGATCAGAGATATGCTTGCAATTCTTCCTAACAACCCCAGAAGGCAAATCTGCCCGTTGTAATTTGAGGGGATTTCCCACCACCTCAAAAAAATAAAAATAAAAAAAAAAAACCACCCTCTAAAAGGATACCCCCTGTTGCAACATTCTCAAAGTGTCTGTGTGTTTGTTGCTTAATAGAAGCATTTCAGGAGACTGCAAGACATGGAAGTCAGATTTGCAGACGGTGGAAAAATTGAATGATTTGATTTGGAGCAGTGTTTCTGAAGCCTGGCTGGGGAATTTGATTTGATTTTGATTAAATTTATATGCCGCCCTTCTCCCTGAGGACTCAGGGTGGCTCACAACAATAAAAATTAAAAAACATAGAATAATTTTTTAAAAAAAGAATTAAACAATAAATGCAAAATTCCGAGACAATTTAACCCGGTAAAAAGCCTTAATTAAAAAGCCTAATTCTGGGCGTTGAAGTCCACCCCTCTTAAACTCGCCAAGGTTGAGAAACACGGATTTAGAGAAATAAAATCCTGGATGATTCTGATGGGTTAGATCAGGGATAGGCCACCTTGGCTCTTTTAGGACTCGTGGACTTCAACTCCCAGAATTCCTGAGCCAGCACGGCTCAGCTTGGAAACCTCTCCCTTTCCCCTCAGCAAGGCTGGCTCAGGAATTCTGGGAGTTGAAGTCCACGAGTCATAAAAGAGCCAAGGTTGCCTACCCCTGGGTTAGGTAGTAAAGGTAAAGGTTCCCCCGCACATGCATGCTAGTCGTTTCCGACTCTAGGGGCCGGTGATCATCTCCATTTCAAAGCCGAAGAGCCAGCGCTTGTCCGAGGACGTCTCCGTGGTCATGTGGCCGGCATGACTAGACGCCAAAGGCGCACGGAGCGCTGTTACCTTCCCACCGTAGTGGTCCCTATTTTTCAACTTGCATTTTTACGTGCTTTCGAACTGCTAGGTTGGCAGAAGCTGGGACGAGTAACAGGCGCTCACTCTGTTACGCGGCACTCGGGATTCGACCCGCCAAACTGCCGACCTTCTGATCGACAAGCTCAGCGTCCTAAACCCACTGAGCCACCGCGTCCCTCTGGGTTAGATAAAAGGACCCAAATTACAGGTGAATTTTAACTGGGGAAATTGGAAACCTCTTTGCTTAGGAAACCAAAGACAGATGTGGTTGTTCAGGCCTGGACACACAAAAGCACACAAGAAGCCTGCGACTTACGACCACTCATTTATTGACTGTTACAACACTAATGTACAGATAGTCCTCGACTTAACAACAATTCATTTAGTGACCGTTCGAAGTCACAGTGCTCCTGAAAAAGGGACCCTCCTGTTGGACAGGGGTTAGAATGCAGAATGGCAGGCTGACTCACTGCTCCCTGCCAGCAGTTCGATCCTGACCGGCTCAAGGCCGACTCAGCCTACCATCCTTCCAAGGTCGGTAAAGTGAGGACCCAGATTGTTGGGGACAACAGGCTGACCCTGTAAACCGCTTAGAGAGGGCTCTAAAGCACTGTGAAGCGGTATATAAATCTAAGTGCTATTGCGATAGATGATAGATAGATAGATAGATAGATAGATAGATAGATAGATAGATAGATAGATAGATAGATAGACGGATGTAGAACCATGGAGGCGCAGTGGTTAGAATGCAGCATTGCAGGCTAATTCTGCCAACTGCCAGCAGTTCGATCCTGACCAGCTCAAGGTCGACTCAACCTTCCATCCTTCCAAGGTTGGTAAAGTGAGGACCCAGATTGTTGGGGACAACAGGCTGACCCTGTAAACCGCTTAGAGAGGGCTCTAAAGCACTGTGAAGCGGTATATAAATCTGTTCTTGCAATAGATGATTGATAGATAGATAGATAGATAGATAGATAGATAGATAGATAGATAGATAGATAGATAGATAGACAGACAGATGGACGGATGGATGTAGAGCCATGCAGGTGCAGTGGTTAGAATGCAGCATTGCAGGCTAATTCTGCCAACTGCCAGCAGTGCGATCCTTACCGGCTCAAGGTCAACTCAACCTTCCATCCTTCCAAGGTCTGTAAAATGAGGACCCAGATTGTTGGGGGCCACAGACTGACCCTGTAAACCGCTTAGAGAGGGGTGTAAAGCACTGTGAAGCACTAAGTGCAATTGCTATAGATGATAGATAGATAGATAGATAGATAGATAGATAGATAGATAGATAGATAGATAGATAGATAGATAGATAGATGGATGGATGGATGGATGGATGGATGGATGGATGGATGGATGGATGGATGGATGGATGGATGGATGTAGAGCCAAGGTGGCACAGTGGTTAGAATGCAGCATTGCTGGCTAACTCTGCCCAAACTGCCAGCAGTTCAATCCTGACCAGCTCAAGGTCGACTCAGCCTTCCATCCTTCCGAGGTCCATAAAATGAGGACCCAGATTATTGGGGGCAAATATGCTGACTTTGTAAACCACTTAGAGAGGGCTGTAAAGCTCTATGTCTAAGTCTAAGTGCTATTAATATCTAACAGCCCAGGGGTTCCCAACTGGGGGTGCGAGACGATATTTCAGGGGGTGCAAAAACTTGGGTTTTCAAAATCATAGTGTATATGCATAATTCACTGACGTTATTTCAAACTTTTGCAACGGGTGTGAGAATATATCAGAAGCGTTTTAGGAGTACAGGGTATAGAAAAGGTTGGGAACTGCTGCAACAGCCTAAGAGCTGATAGCCAGCCAAGACCCTGGTGGCACAGCGGTTAGAATGCAGTATCCCACGCTAATTCAGCTCACTGCCAGCAGTTCGATCCTGACCAGCTCACGTTTGATTCAGCCTCCCATCCAGTGGTGGGATTCAGCCGGTTCACACCACTTCGGCAGAACCGGTAGCTAATTTTTTTGTTGCCCAGACTCAGAATGGACTTCCGGAAGCGGCATCCACACAGAAAACCAGTTGTTCACATATTTGAACCCCAACACTGCTCCCATCTTTCCGAGGTTGGTAAAATTGAGGAGCCAGATTGTTGGAGGCAAAAGGCTGACTCTGTAAACCACGGGAGGGGCTTTAAAGCACTGTGAAGCGGTACCTAAATCTACGTGCTGTTGCTGTTTGTAGGTCAGGATGATCTAAGTAACTTCTATAAAAGTTCCTATGTTAAATTGTGCGAAGTTGGAGGCAGATGCCTCCTGAAGCGCCAGATAGCCTTCAAAAGCAATTGGCCTGGCCTTTTCTGGAAGACGTAATTAGCTTCTTCGAATAAGCTTTGCTGGAGTTGCTCGTGTTTACTAATAGGAGGCAAGGATAAGGATGCTTTAGTTAACGTCTCTGTTTCACAAACAAAATGCGACTCCTTTGTAATTAGCTTGTATTTCCTCACTTCGTGTAACTAATAAAGTATAAATGGCCGAATGGCTGAACCAAGGAACAAGCCTTGTGGGAGGACCCATCTTTGTTTGAACTGAATAAACGTTTCAGTCGGAGAGAATTGGGATCTTCCTCTTTGTGCACACCAGACTCGACCTAGAAGAGTGTGCAAGACACATTTGGGTCTTCAGAGCCCTTGAATCTGTGCCCCTTTCTCTCTTTCCCACGCTAGGTTTCCCTCTGCTGTTGGTGTGGGTTAGGGCTTTGCACATTAGCCAAAGGTAAATTACAAACTCAATTGATCTCATCCCTCACTCCCTCGCCTTCCTCTTAAGGCTCCGGTGTGGTTCAGCAAGATTTGGTCCCTCGCAAAGCAAACCGCGAAGATTTAACCGTTAAGTGTGGCTTATCACAAACCTGCTGACAGATCTTTAACTTTAGCGGCACCCCGGCAGCTATAATTCTCCATATTGATTCATTTAGTTAGTTAAACCTGCAATCTAAGCTTATAACCCACCCCGGTGATAAATGGAGACCGACCTGCTGCCCAAGCAGGTTTGGCTGATGAAGAATAGGATGGGTTGACGGTCTCGCACAGAAATATACTTGCCCATTTACCATTTTCAATTAGAGAAGCCTCTGAGTAAGGGGAATGCCGAGCGCAACTTTTTAACCTGGTCAATTATACTAACATGGGGCACTGGGGAGAGGGGAGGAAGAGATGGAGAAAATATATTCAGACACAACAAAGTCTGGCTTAGCAATTGCTATGATCTATCCCATCCCAATCTTATAGAGCTGGAAGGGACCTTGGAGGTCTTCTAGTCCAGGGGTAGGCCACCTTGGCTCTTTTATGACTCGTGGACTTCAACTCCCAGAATTCCTGAGCCAGCTTGGCTCAGCTTGGAAACCTCTCCCTTTCCCCTCAGCATGGCTGGCTCAGGAATTCTGGGAGTTGAAGTCCACGAGTCATAAAAGAGCCAAGGTTGCCTACCCCTGGTCTAGTCCAACCAGCTGCTCAAGGCAGAAGTCCTCATTCCATCCTGGACAAATGGTTGTCCCACCTTTTCTTGAAGACCTTTGATGATGGAGCTTCAGGAGGCAAGCTGTTCTGTTGATTGATCGTTCCCACTGTCAGGAAATTCCTGCTAATTTCCAGGTTGGATCTCCCTCTGAGGAGCTTCTTGTCCTGCCCTCAGGTGCCATGGAGAATAAATCAACCCCCTCTTCGCTGTGACAAGTAATGGAAGACGCTATCATGTTTTCTCCTAAGACTTCTCTTCATTAGGCTAGAGACAGATCCAGTTCCCTTAGCTCAGGGGTAGGCAACCTTGGCTCTTTTTATGACTCGTGGACTTCAACTCCCAGAATTCCTGAGCCGGCATGGCTCAGCTTGGAAACCTCTCCCTTTCCCCTCAGCAAGGCTGGCTCAGGAATTCTGGGAGTTGAAGTCCACGAGTCATAAAAGAGCCAAGGTTGCCTACCCCTGTCTTAGCCATTCATGGAACACTGCATTCAATTTTCAGAAAAAAGGCTGATAATACCACTTTACAATGCCTTGGTAAGGCCACACGTGGAATACTGCTTCCAGTTTTGGTCACCACAGTGTAAAAAAGATGTTGAGACTCTGGAAAGAGTGCAGAGAAGAGCAACAAAGATGATCAGGGGGCTGCAGGCTAAAAACATATGAAGAACTGTTGCAGGAAATTGGGTATGTCTAGTTTAATGAACAGAAGGACTAGGAGCGATGTGATAGCAGTGTTCCAATATCTCAGGGGCTGCCCCAAAGAAGAGGGAGTCAAGCTATTCTCTAAAGCAGGGCTTTTCAACCAGTGGTACGGGTACCACCTGTGGTACATTGGCACCTGGCAGGTGGTACGCGACCATCCTGGAAAAGTGGTAGCGGGGGAGGGGAATGAGTTGAACCGGTGGCAGCACCGCACAAGCCTGACCGAGAGACGGCTGGAGCTGCAGGGCTGTCAAGGCTCAGCGGAAGCGCCAGGATCAGTGCCAGGATCCAGCTGGAGCTCAGCGCTGATCCCAGCACATCTGCCGAGCCCAGAAGAAGCACCGATCAGCTGGAATGTTGCAGCATCTCCAGGGTTTTGCGATTTACATTCAGAGGCTTGGCAACTGATTCATATTTATGACGGTCACAGTGTCCCAGGGTCATGTGAAGTGACCAAAACCTGCTACAACCACCCAGCAGACGGGGGGGAATAAAAACCAAGCACCCCCCACCCCACCCCCGCTGCCAATCCTCAACAGAAATGCTCACATCAATGAAAACCTCAGACAGGAGGAAGAGCGCCGCCAGGTGGGCAAGGCAGGTGTCCTGCTCGGCTGTGGCTTGGGGGGCACTTTTTTCAGTGCCATTGTAACTTCGAACAGTCACTAAGCGAACTGTTGTAAGTCGAGGACTACCTGTACTTCATCACTTTTTTCCTTTTTGGTCATCAAGTTTTTGACACCTTGCTAGGCGACTGGTGGTACTCGGAAGTTACCATATCCTAAAAGTGGTACAACGGGTGAAAAGGTCGAAAAGCCCTGCTCTAAAGCACCTGACGGCAGGACAAGAAGCAACAGATGGAAACTAATCAAGGAGAGAAGCAAACTGGAACTAAGGAGAAATTTCCCGACAGTGAGAACAATTATTCAGTGGAATAACCTGACTCCAGAAGCTGTGAATGCTCTAGAACTACACGTTTTAAAGAAGAGATTGGGCAACCATTTGTCTGAAATGGTATAGGGTTTCCTGCCTGGGCAGAGGGTTGGACTAGAAGACCTCCAAGGTCCCTTCCAACTGTCTTATTCCATTCCGTTCCATCTCATCCCATCCTATTCTATTCCCTAAAAAGAGTGCAGAGAAGAGCAACAAGGATGATCAGGGGTCTGGAGGCTAAAGCATATGATGAATAGTTGAGGGAACTAGCTAGGTTTAGCGTATCAACGAGAAGGACTAGGGGTGACTTAATTGTCTTCCAGAACTTGAATGACTGTCAGAAAGAAGACTGGGAAAGGGGGGGGGAATGTCAACCTATTTTCCAAAGCACCTGACAGCAGGACAGCCCCAAAGAAGAGGGAGCCAAGCTATTCTCCAAAGCACCTGAAGGTGGGACAAGAAGCAATGGATGGAAACTTATCAAAGAGAGAAGCAACTTAACGAGGAGGAATTTCCTAACGGTGAGAACAATTCATCAACGGAACGGCTTGGCCTTCGGGAGTTGTAGACGCTCCATCGCTGGAGGTTTTCAAAAACAGATTGGACAATCCTGACAATCGTGTCTTGAGCAGGAGGTTGGAGTAGAAGACCTCCAAAGTCTCTTCCAACTCAAGTGTTATTTTTTTTTTAATCTTCTATGACCCCTAAGGTCCCTTCCAGCCCTATGGTTGCCAATTCTACGTGTGATTTCATCAACCAAATTAGAAACGTCTTCTACAATAGGCTGGAAAAATAAATTATCCTGGTCAAGATTAAAGCCCCACTGCTCTTCCTTCCAGCCTTGGGAGGCTAAGAACTGGGCAGCATGGAACAGCAAGAACAGGCTAATATGTTTGTCTGTAATAATGCCACAAACTGTGGCAAGTCCTTAAAGAGATGGGCATACCAGACCATCTTATTTGTCTCTTGAGAAACCTATATGCAGGTCAAGAAGCAACAGTGAGAACTGGACACGGAACCACTGATTGGTTCAAAATTGGGAGTCCGGCAAGGCTGTATACTGTCGCCCTGCCTATTTAACTTATATGCAGAGCACATCATGAGAAAGGCAGGGCTAGATGAATCAAAAGTTGGAATTAAGATTGCCGGAAGAAACATCAACAACCTAAGATATGCAGATGATACCACTCTAATGGCAGAAAGTGAAAAAGAACTAAAGAGCCTCTTGTTGCGGGTGAAGAAGGAGAGTGCAAAACTTGGGTTGAAACTTAACATTAAGAAAACCAAGATCATGGCATCTGGCCCTCTCAATTCCTGGCAAATAGATGGGGAAGAAATGGAGGTAGTGACAGATTTTATTTTCCTGGGCTCCAAGATCACTTCGGATGGGGACTATAGCCAAGAAATTAAAAGACCCTTGCTCCTGGGGAGGAAAGCTGTGGCAAATCTAGACAGCACACTAAAAAGCAGAGACATCACCCTGTCAACAAAAGTGCGTATAGTCAAGGCTATGGTCTTCCCAGTTGCAATGTATGGCAGTGAAAGTTGGACCATAAGAAAGTCTGAGCGCCAAAGAATTGAAGCCTTTGAACTATGGTGCTGGAGAAGACTCCTGCGAGTCCCTTGGACTGCAAGGCGATCAAACCGGTCAGTCCTAGAGGAGATCAACCCTGACTGCTCTTTAGAAGGCCAGATCCTGAAGCTAAAACTCAAATACTTTGGCCACCTAATGAGAAGGAAGGACTCACTGGAGAAGAGCCTAATGCTGGGAAAGATCGAGGTCAATAGAAGAAGGGGACGACAGAGAATGAGGTGGCTGGATGGAGTCACTGAAGCAGTAGGCGTGAGCTTAAATGGACTCCAGAAGATGGTAGAGGACAGGAAGGCCTGGAGGAAGGTTGTCCATAGGGTCGCGATGGGTCGGACACGACTTCGCAGCTAACAACAACAACAACAATAATGTTAATTGCCTAATAAGTCCTTGTTATCACCCAACGGTCCTCAACAGAAACTGGCCAGGGAGGATTCCTCATGTTTAATGTCCACGTTATAGCTGTAGGGAGTCCTCGCTTTACGACTGGTCATTTTACAGTGACCAGGCTGTTTGCTTAATGAGCCCCTCAAATACTGGAAGACACCTAGCATGTCATCCCTAGTCCTTCTCTTCTTTAGACTAGGCCAGGGATCTTCAAACCTGGCCCTTTTATGACTTGTGGACTTCAACTCCCAGAATTCCTCAGCCAGGCGTGCCTGGCTGAGGAATTCTGGAAGTTGAAGTCCACAAGTCATAAAAGGGCCATGTTTGAAGACACCACCACCACCCCCGGCTTAATGGCTGTGTGAGTCGCTTAATGACCGCTGTGAAAAATGCCAAAAGAAAAAAAAAAGATCCAGCCGCATGGGTGCCTCAACTTACAACCACCAGGACTTATGACGGATATCTGGACCTCGTTGTAGTAGTAAGCTGAGGACTTAGCTACATCAGAGAAATACCCAATGCTGGTGTGGTTGCAGCCAATTATGCAGATAACTCAAAAACCAAGACCCAGAGATCAAATTCTCTCCTGACCGTTTGGATATAGGCCTCAACGTACGACCACAATGGATCCTGCCCATCACTGTCCTCACTCATGACGGTTTCAAAACGGGGAGGTTCTGTGACCGACCTAATCTTGTGGCTTTTTTGGCAGCAGTTGTGCATCGAAAAATCACCGCAGTCGTTAAGCGAATCCATGATCACTAAACAAACGCCAGGGCTCTTAAGTGAACCAATGGTTTGCTGTGGCTTTTTTTTTGTTGCAATTCCTCGCCAGCCTGTGGATCCGGCAGCTGAGTCTGAGGAATCAGATGAGGAGAAGGAGGGGCCTGGACTGACATCAGAGTCAGAGAAAGGCTCTGAGGAGCTCCAAGACTTACAGCTGGATGAGGAGCCTGGCCCCTCTACTCGCGCTCAGGCTGAGACACAGCTGTGCTGGGAGTCTGAGTTGGACAGTGATGAAGCACAGCTGGGAAATATTCAGGATGCACGAAAACGCCGGCAAGAGAAGCGAGTAGGACAGAGGAATGCAATGGGGCGGCTCCAAAGGCAAAGGAGAAGGCATTAGGAAGCCACGCCTTGGCTGAATAATAAAAGGGATGGTGTGGGAGATGCCGGTTGCTGAAGGCAACCGTTCGTGTTGAGGATCGAGTTTCTGTGGACTGTGTTTGTTTGCCTTGGACATTGACTCAGGTCTGTGAACAATAAAAGGGGTCGGGTTTTTTCTTGCGCTTCCTGCCTGTTTGTTGGAAGAGGGGTTTCTGCTTGTGAGCATAACAAGGACTCACGTAGGCTGGGAAAGAACAGTTTTGCCAAAAACAGGATGTAAATGTGGAGCGCCGTCACAGTCATTTGACCACAGGGTGTGTGTGTGGGGCAAAACCGGGTCATAAGTAACTTCCAGATAGGTCTGTCAGAATTTTGAATGGTTCCTAAGTGACAGGCCGTAAATCAAGGACTACCTGTGTCAACTCCCGAATTCCCAAATGTTCCTAAAAAAGCCAAATGGGAAAAAAAAGAGGCAATTTTTAAGTGTCGTTCAGACTGCCTTTCTCCAACCTGGCAGACAGCGAAAAGAAATGTCTTGGAGGGCAACTACTTTGGTACCTGGGAAATTAATTTCCAGGAGTACATTTTTCATTATTCATTTGTGACAAATCCAATGAAATTAATATTGTCGCAGGCAATTTAAGGCTCTGGAAGAAAGGAGAGGATCAGTTTGAGTTCAGAGGCAGCCACACGTCAACTGCAGGAGGACAGGCAGAGCCTGTGGGTGGTGGAGTCAAGAGAGGAATCAGCCCTGAGCCCTTAACATTCCCACAAACAGTGTTAAGTCCAAACTTCCTTGAATTCCATTAACTTTTATCTAGTGCCAATTTAGTGCTGACCATTATTGTGCTGACTCGATTATTCTGTTTAAGCATGAACAATAAAAACTGCTCAACTGGAGCTTAACATGTGGTCCTGATTCTTCACGAGGGAGGGAAGGAGGAAGGAAGGAAGATGGGAATGAGAAGGAGGGAGGGAGGGAGATGGGAATAGGGAGGGAGGGAGGGAAGGAAGGAGATGGGAATGAGAAGGAGGGAGGGAGGGAGGGAGATGGGAATAGGGAGGGAAGGAAGGAAGGAAGGAAAGAAGAAAAGGAGGAAAGAGATGGGAATGAGAAGGAGGGAGGAAGGGAAGGAAGGAAGGGAGGAGATGGGAATGAGAAGAAGAGAGGGAGGGAGGGAGGGAGGGAGGAAAGGAGATGGGAATAAGGAGGGAAGGAAGAAAGGAGATGGGAATGAGGGAGGAAGGGAAGGAAAGAGATAGGAATGAGAAGAAGGGAGGGAGGGAGAAAGGGAGTTGGGAATAAGGAGAGAGGGAGGGAAGGAAGGAGATGGGAATGAGAAGGAGGGAGGGAGATGGGAATAGGGAGGGAAGGAAGGAAAGAAGGAAAGAAAGAAGAAAAGGAGGAAAGAGATGGGAATGAGAAGGAGGGAGGAAGGGAAGGAAGGAAGGGAGGAGATGGGAATGAGAAGAGAGGGAGGGAGGAAGGAAGGAAAGGAGATGGGAATAAGGAGGGAGGAAGGGAAGGAAAGAGATAGGAATGAGAAGAAGGGAGGGAGGGAGAAAGGGAGTTGGGAATAAGGAGAGAGGGAGGGAAGGAAGGAGATGGGAATGAGAAGGAGGGAGGGAGATGGGAATAGGGAGGGAAGGAAGGAAAGAAGGAAAGAAGGAAAGAAAGAAGAAAAGGAGGAAAGAGATGGGAATGAGAAGGAGGGAGGAAGGGAAGGAAGGAAGGAAGGGAGGAGATGGGAATGAGAAGAAGAGAGGGAGGAAGGAAGGAAAGGAGATGGGAATAAGGAGGGAAGGAAGAAAGGAGATCGGAATAAGGAGGGAGGGAGGGAAGGAAAGAGATAGGAATGAGAAGAAGGGCGGGAGGGAGGAAGGGAGTTGGGAATAAGGAGAGAGGGAGGGAAGGAAGGAGATGGGAATGAGAAGAAAGGAAGAAGGAAGATGGAAATGGGAAGGAGGGAGGGAGATGGAATAAGGAGGGAGAGAGGGAAGGAAGGAAGGAAGGAAGGAAGGAGATGGGAATGAGAAGAAAGGAGGGAAGGAGGGAGGGAGGAAGGAGATAGGAATGAAAGGGAGGGATGAAGGAAGGAAAGAAGGTAGGTAGGTAGATGTAGGAGATGAGGCAGAATTTGGGGGGCAGAGTCAAGAGACGAATCAGCCTGGAATCGTTACGTTCCCCCAAGTAGTCCTCTTGAATTCCATTGACTCTTAGCTAGCACCAATTTAGTGCTGGCCATTAGTTGATTAGATTGTGTTTAGGCATGAGCAATAAATCAGTTTAACTGGCGTTAAACATGTATTCCTGATGCTTCGTGCCTGACACTTCAAGCAAAGGTGACCACCACAGGTGACCATCCAGGATTAATCTGGGCTTATCGCCAAATACTGCCCCAGTGGCTGCTAAAAACTTTCTGATGCCATTGTTCTACATTCATCACTACTTTGTACCCAGCATCCTTAAGATCACCTATGATACTTAGTTTAATCTTTCCCACAGGCTAAATGATGGAAGCCAGTCTTAGTTATTGGGAGGACCCCGAATAGGGAAGGCTGATTTGGCTTGTTTTACATCAGATCTATACAGTGTCAAACGGGCAGACTTGGCAAGTTGTAATGGACCTTATCAATTGAATAAGAGACTCTCAATTCTGAGAACTAATTTGGTCTAGTTGTTAAGGCATCAAGCTACAAACCGGGAGACTGTGACTTCTAGTCCATCCTTAGGCATGACTGGGTAACTCAGGGCCAGTCATCAGGAGACAGTGAGTTGTAGTTTCACCTTAAGCATGAAAATCAGCTGTATGACTTTGCGCCAATCACTGGGAGAAGGTGAGTTCTAGTCCCACCTTAGACATAAAAGCCAGCTGGGTTACTTAAGATCGGCCCCTCTCGCTCAGCTTATTGGTAAAAATAACAAAAGGGGGATACAGATAAATAATTCAATAATATAAAAATGATGTTGGTGCCTGAAAAAGCCCTCTTACCGCCAAGCTCCTTGCTGCATTGGGGAGGTGGCTGCAGTTACAAGCTCTTTCTTGATGGCTGTCATTCCAGGAGACGTGGCAGAATCCTTCCCGGACGTCCCTGTGAAAAGAGGAGAAATTTTTGCAGATGTCTTTTCTTGCTTGGTCTGATTTTTGACAGTGGGCCCCACGCTGCCTGCTATTCTTCGGGGAGCTTTGGACACGGTGAATCAGCAGGCTAAGTACTTCCCAGTGATGGAGAGGGGATGAATATATATATATGTATATGTATGTGTATATGTATGTATGTGTATGTGTATGTGTATGTATGTATATGTATATGTATGTATGTGTATGTGTATATGTATGTGTATATGTATGTATATGTGTATGTATATATATGTGTATGTATGTATGTATGTGTGTGTGTATGTGTGTGTGTATGTGTATGTGTATATATATAAGGACGCTGAGCTTGTCGATCAGAAGGTCGGCAGTTTGGCGGGTCAAATCCCGAGTGCCGCGTAACAGAGTGAGCGCCTGTTACTTGTCCCAGCTTCTGCCAACCTAGCAGTTCGAAAGCACGTAAAAATGCAAGTAGAAAAATAGGGACCACTACGGTGGGAAGGTATCAGCGCTCCGTGCGCCTTTGGCGTCTAGTCATGCCGGCCACATGACCACAGAGACGTCCTCGGACAAGTGCTGGCTCTTTGGCTTTGAAACACACACACACACACGTATATGTATATATGTAGATCTTTGGTCATTCGGGTTTCTCCCCACGTAAAATTGGAGGTATCAGGCCCTGATACCTCCAATTTTACATGGGAAAAAACCCGAATGACAAAAGATCTACATACAAACACCCACGAAAAACTCAGAAAACAAATATGTATATATGTACACATACACACCCCTTCATGGATTACTGCCTTGTCGTGGCGAAGGGGCTTGCGTAATTCAATGAAGCTATGAGCTATGCCGTGCAGGGCCACCCAAGACGGAAAGGTCATAGCAGAGTTCTGACAAAACGTGATCCACTGGAGAAGGAAATGGCAAACCACTCCAGTATCTTTGCCATGAAAACCCTATGGACAGTACCAAAAGGCAAAACGATATGACGCTGGAAGATGAGCCCCTCAGGTCAGAAGGCATCCAATATGCTACTGGGGAAGAGCAGAGGGCTAGTACTAGTAGCGCCAGAAAGAATGAAGCGACTGGGCCAAAGCCGAAAGGACGCTCAGCTGTGGATGTGTCTGGTGGTGAAAGGAAAGTCCGATGCTGTAAAGATTTTTTCTCCATAGGAATCTGGAATGTAAGATCCATGAATCAAGGAAAGCTGGACGTGGTCAAACAAGAGATGACAAGACTAAACATCGACATCTTAGGTATCAGCGAACTAAAATGGACAGGAATGGGTGAATTTAATTCAGATGACCATCAGGTATACTACTGCGGGCAAGAATCCCTCAGGAGAAATGGAGTAGCCTTCATAGTCAATAAAAGAGTAGGAAAAGCAATACTGGGATACAATCCTCAAAATGACAGAATGATCTCAGTTCGAATCCAAGGCAAACCATTCAATATCACAGTAGTCCAAGTCTATGCCCCAACCACCAGTGCTGAAGAGGATGAAATTGACCGGTTCTATGAAGCCCTACAGCACCTTATAGAACTAACACCCAAAAATGATGTCCTTATCATCATGGGGGATTGGAATGCTAAAGTAGGAAGCCAAAAGATAACTGGAATAACAGGCAAGTTTGGCCTTGGAGTACAAAATGAAGCAGGGCACAGGCTGATAGAATTTTGTCAAGAGAATACGATGGTCATAGCAAACACTCTTTTCCAACAACCCAAGAGACGGCTTTACACATGGACATCACCAGACGGTCAACACAGAAATCAGATTGACTATATGCTCTGCAGCCAAAGATGGAGAAGCTCTATACAGTCAGTAAAAACAAGACCAGGAGCTGACTGTGGCTCAGACCACGAGCTTCTTGTTGCAAAGTTTAGGCTTAAATTAAAGAAAGTAGGGAAAAGCGCTAGGCCAGTCAGGTATGAATTAAATCATATCCCTGTTGAATATACAGTAGAGGTGACAAATAGATTTAAGGAATTAGATCTGATAGACAGAGTGCCTGAAGAACTATGGACAGAGGTTCGCAACATTGTACAACAGGTAGCAACCAAAACCATCCCAAAGAAAAAGAAATGCAAGAAAGCAAAATGGCTGTCTGAGGAAGCTTTGCAAATAGCTGAGGAAAGGAGGGAAGCGAAAGGCAAGGGAGAAAAAGAAAGATATGCCCAATTAAATGCAGAATTCCAAAGAATAGCTAGAAGAGATAAGAATGCCTTCTTAAATGAACAATGCAAAGAAATAGAAGAAAACAATAGAATAGGGAGGACCAGAGATCTTTTCAAGAAAATTGGAGAGATGAAAGGAACGTTTCATGCAAAAATGGGCATGATAAAGGACCAAAATGGCAGGGACCTAACAGAGGCAGAAGAGATTAAGAAGAGGTGGCAAAATTACACAGAAGAACTATACAAGAATGAGCTTAACGTCCCTGATAATCACAATGAGGTGGTCACTGACCTCGAGCCAGACATCCTAGAATGTGAAGTGAAGTGGGCCTTAGAAAAGCTGAACAACAACAAAGCTAGTGGAGGTGACAGTATTCCAGCTGAACTATTCAAAATCTTAAAAGACGATGCAGTAAAAGTGCTACACTCAATTTGCCAGCAAATTTGGAAAACTCAACAGTGGCCACAGGATTGGAAAAGATCAGTTTACATTCCAATTCCAAAGAAAGGCAGTGCCAAAGAATGTTCAAACTATTGCACCATTGCACTCATTTCTCATGCTAGTAAAGTTATGCTTAAAATTCTACAAGCTAGACTCCAGCAGTATGTGGATCGAGAACTACCAGAAGTACAGGCAGGATTTCGAAGAGGCAGAGGAACTAGAGATCAAATTGCTAACATACGCTGGATCATGGAGAAAGCTAGAGAGTTCCAGAAAAACATCTACTTCTGCTTCATTGACTATGCTAAAGCCTTTGATTGTGTGGATCATAACAAACTGTGGCAAGTCCTTAAACAGATGGGCATACCAGACCATCTTATTTGTCTCTTGAGAAACCTATATGCGGGCCAAGAAACAACAGTGAGAACTGGACACGGAACCACTGATTGGTTCAAAATTGGGAAAGGAGTCCGGCAAGGCTGTATACTGTCGCCTTGCCTATTTAACTTATATGCAGAGCACATCATGAGAAAGGCAGGGCTAGATGAATCAAAAGTTGGAATTAAGATTGCCGGAAGAAACATCAACAACCTAAGATATGCAGATGATACCACTCTAATGGCAGAAAGTTAAGAGGAACTAAAGAGCCTCTTGTTGCGAGTGAAGAAGGAGAGTGCAAAACTTGGGTTGAAACTAAACATTAAGAAAACCAAGATCATGGCATCCGGCCCTCTCAATTCCTGGCAAATAGATGGGGAAGAAATGGAGGTAGTGACAGATTTTATTTTCCTGGGCTCCAAGATCACTGCAGATGGGGACTGTAGGCAAGAAATTAAAAGACGCTTGCTCCTTGGGAGGAAAGCCATGGCAAATCTAGACAGCACACTAAAAAGCAGAGACATCACCCTGTCAACAAAAGTGTGTATAGTCAAGGCTATGGTCTTCCCAGTTGCAATGTATGGCAGTGAAAGCTGGACCATAAGAAAGGCTGAGCGCCAAGGAATTGAAGCCTTTGAACTATGGTGCTGGAGAAGACTCCTGCGAGTCCCTTGGACTGCAAGGCGATCAAACCGGTCAGTCCTAGAGGAGATCAACCCTGACTGCTCGTTAGAAGGCCAGATCCTGAAGCTAAAACTCAAATACTTTGGCCACCTAATGAGAAGGAAGGACTCACTGGAGAAGAGCCTAATGCTGGGAAAGATTGAGGGCAATAGAAGAAGGGGACGACAGAGAATGAGGTGGCTGGATGGAGTCACTGAAGCAGTAGGCGTGAGCTTAAATGGACTCCAGAAGATGGTAAAGGACAGGAAGGCCTGGAGGAACATTGTCCATAGGGTCGCGATGGGTCGGACACGACTTCGCAACTAACAACAACAACAACACATACACACACATTTATATACATATACATACATACATACAGACAGACACACACACACACATACTGAGGGTCGCCTAGAGTCTTAATTGCATCTCTGCTAGCCAGAGTAGATTTGGCATCACGATTGTGGTTTTAGCCTGTGACAGGCTGCTATTCCCCAGGGTGTGCAGCAGGCCAATTCTTGAAAACTATGCCTCTAAATCTCGGGTTTTTGGAACAGGGAGAAGGAAATTCCCAATGCTAGTGTGCATTTGTAGAGGAACTGGGAGGTTTCCAAAACTGAACATGGAACAATCTTAAGGTGTTTGTGCTGTCATTCTGCTTTAACACAGAATTTCACATAATTGTCTAATGTCTATGTGTATTTATCCATGTAGTATGGCTGTAGCATTATTACTATTATC
>NC_138203.1:7855689-7885689 GCF_964194415.1 Vipera berus
AATGGATCCTGAACTCCTGTTAGTCAAAAATGATTTTGTTTCAAATGAGAAATTGATTTCTTTTGGACACAAGCCCTTTGCCAGCTTCCAACTTTTGTAGCGGAGCTTTGCAAGAGATTAACCTTCCCCTCTGTTCGGGTCGCACTCTTAATGATACCTTTCAAAAGTTTCTTTGCAACAAAAGCATCTCTCTCTCTTTCCCTCTTTTTTTTTAAAAAATAAAATAAAATAAAATAAAATACGCAGCCCCAGGTCTTAACTAATATGGCAACGGGTTTGTTCTTCTGGAGAGGAACGTGTATTTTTCCTTTTCTTTGTAGGCTTCTGCTGACACCCATTGCAAACTCGGTGACAAGTTTTAAGAGGAGAAAAAAAGGCAAGGGGAGTGTGTGAAAACAGAGGGGGGGGAGAAAGAAAAAGAAAAAAGGGAGAGACAGTTCCTGAGTGACCCAAAGATTAGGCGAGGATTTGCAGCAAGACTCCTCCGCTTGATTTATTTTCGGCTGCAGGAGAAAAAAAAAATGACTTAACTTTGCTCCTAAAAGTGGAACTGCTGAGCCAAAAGCAAGGGGAAAAAACAACAACCATTTGCCATAAAGCTATTTTCCCCAAGATTAGGATTGGGGGAACTGGGGGAGCGTTGAGAAAAGCTGCACCCTAAAAATGCACTTCTGGAGTGGCTTCTTTCCCCTAGAAAATCAGGTCTCCGTTTCCTCCTTTTTTCTTCTGTCTAATTAGGTTTGGAACGGTGACTTTTGTCCTGAGGTGACTTGTTTTCTCCTCCTGGGAAAATCAGCACTGCTCTGGGTGACTCATTGTTAGAACCTAGAACATAGATTAATGGAGTCGGAAGCGACCTAGAAGTGTCTTCTGGTACGCACACAGACACACACACACACCCTGCTTGAGCAGGAGACCCTACGCCAGGGGTAGGCAACCTCGGCTCTTTGATGACTCGTGGACTTCAACTCCCAGGATTCCTCAGCCGGCGTGAGGGAACGATGTCCCTTTTACGACTCGCGGACTTCAACTCCCAGAATTCCTGAGCCAGCATGGCTCAGCTCGGAAACCTCTCCCTTTCCCCTCAGCGTGGCTGGCTCAGGAATTCTGGGAGTTGAAGTCCACGAGTCATAAAGCGGCCTAGGCCTAGGCCAGGGGTAGGCAACCTTGGCTCTTTTATGACTTCTGGACTTCAACTCCCAGAATTCCTGAGCCAGCATGGCTCAGCTCGGAAACCTCTCCCTTTCCCCTCAGCGTGGCTAGCTCAGGAATTCTGGGAGTTGAAGTTCACCAGTCATAAAAGAGCCAAGGTTGCCTACCCCCCTGCCCTATGTCAAGGGTCTCCAACCCCCCTGGTCCGTGGACCAGTACTGGGCCGCAGCATGCCAGCAACCGGTCCGCACAAACAAGCAAAGCCCCATCCGCGAGATGCAGGCGGCAAACAAAACCATGTGCCCTCCGGTCCACGGAAAAACCTCGCTCCACGGAACCGGTTGGGGACCTCTGCCCTCTGCCCTTCCAGTCAAATGGCTGTCCAGTCTCTTTTTGAAAGCCCCCAACAATGGAGCCCCCACAACTACTGAAGGCAAGCTATTGCGACAGCAGACTGCTCTAACCGTTAGGAGCTTTCTCCTTAGTTCTAGGTTGCTTCTGTCCTAGGTTAGTTTCCATCCATTCCTTCTTGTCCTGCCCTCAGGTGCTTTGGAGAAGAGTCAGACCCCTCCCTCAAACATTGGATCACTGCCATCGTGTGTCACCTCTAGGCCTCCTTTTCGTTAGACTTGACATACCCAATTCCTGCAGCCATATCTTCGTTATGTTCTAGCCTCCAGCCCCTGCGTCATCTTGACTGCCCTTCTCTGCACTCTTTCTACAGCCTCAACATCTTTTTTGTATTGTGGCGACGCCAAAAGCGGGATGCAGTTTTCTGCTTGTTTTTCCACACGGTGACCCTTTTTTCAACTGTGTCTCGCTTAGCGACAGACATTTTGAGCCTCAACTGTGGTCGTAAGGTGAGGGCCACATGTACTGCAATGCCTTAGGTGGCTGACAGACATTTTCCTGCCTGGTGGAATCTTTGGTGCTCTCTGAGCTTGGTGGTTTTCTTGCAGACGTTTCAGGACCCAACTAGGCAACGTCATCAGTGCTACATTGCTTTCCTGCCCTTTCTTCAGGGGTTGGGGGAAAAGAGTAAATGCACGACTCGACTGGATGCACGACTCGACTTAGATCATCATATAGGAGCCGTGGCCAGGGGGGCATTTGCCCAGGTTCGCCTGGTGCGCCAGTTGCGCCCCTATCTGGACCGAGATGCCTTACGTACAGTCACTCATGCACTCGTTACCTCCCGTATAGATTACTGTAACGCTCTCTACATGGGGCTGCCCTTGAAGACCACCAGGAGGCTTCAGCTGGTGCAGAATGCGGCCGCGCGGGTTGTGATGGGAGCATCCCGATACTCCCATATTACACCCCTCCTGCGTGAGCTGCATTGGTTGTCGGTTGTCCTACGGGTGAGGTTCAAGGTGCTGGTTCTTACCTATAAAGCCCTACATGGCTTAGGCGCGGGATACTTACAGGACCGTCTGCTGCCAGGAACGACTTCCCATCGCCCTGTGCGCTCGCACAGAGAGGGTCTCCTCAGGGTGCCGTCGGCTAGACAGTGTCGGCTGGCGACCCTCAGGGGGAGGGCCTTCTCTGTCAGGGCGCCGGCCCTTTGGAATCAGCTCCCCTGAGAACTTCGGATGGCCCCACATCTCCGGTCCTTTCGTCGCGACCTAAAGACGTATCTTTTCCAACTGGCTGACCTGGACTGAGGATGGGGTTTTTTAATATTGTTTTAATCTTATTGGTTTTAGTAATTAATTATGGGGCTTTGTAATTTAATTCTTTTTTAATATTTGTATTACTGTTTTTTTTATAGCTGTTTTATTGTTGTGAGCCGCTCTGAGTCCTTCGGGAGATAGGGCGGCATATAAGTCCCATAAATAAAATAAATAAATAAATAAATATTTCTTCATTAGGTGCACCTCCCATCTTTCTGCAGAGAATGGGGGTAGCAGATGGGTGGCTGATGAGCCGGTGTCTATGATTTTTCTCTAGGAAGAAATCATCACAAGGAAAGCTGGGACTTCAACAACCATGTCAGCAACTTAACAACTGCAATGATTCACTTAACAACGGTAGCAAGAAAGGCCGTAGAATGGGGCAAAATTCACTTCACAGACGTCTCCTTTAGCGACAGAAATTTTGGACTCCATTGCAGACGTGACTCGAGGACTAACTGTATCGATGTGGAATAAAATGAAACAAAACAGCCACTTCAGCAACAGAGTTAAATGCAATTAAGTCTGCTCTGAATGCAATTGGACTGAGATTAAAGGGGAAACAGACTGGAAAAAATGGAGTTATGTATGATTGACTTTTGTGAGGCCGGTGTGTTGTGCAGTTAGCTCACATGGTGTAATAAGATGGAGGGTTTGTTGTCACTGTGAGTTGTGGTGGTGGGGTCACGAAGGGAGGCTCAGCCAATCTCAATGTATACATGGTTATACTTTGACAATAAAAGTTCATTCCGTTTGCAAAGGGATGAATGAACTGCTCACAAAGGCTGAGACTTTAATAATCTATATTATTGATCTGATAGATATACCTGCTGGATCTCCAGAGCGTACACCCATGTGTGTGTGTGTGTGTGCGCGCGCACACAGACACACGCAGAAAGTACTAAATAAGTAATAAATTCGAAAATGTTGGAAGGGTGTAATGAATTATAAATAACAGCCAAACCAGCAAGAGTTGCATTGCTACATACAAGTATTTAACGCATTTAAGGCAGCAGGGAACACAGAAAAATGCGTACACAAATTCCACTGCCTTGATGCTATCGTTCTAGGACGAGCCATTTGTAATTGTCAATACAGCAGTGCTTTCAAGAATGCAGAAAAATTATGACTTGGGACACAAGGAATGGACTCATTGGTACTCTTTGTTTAGACATTCCAATTTCTTTTTTATTCTCTCACTGAGGTTCAAACCAGACTGGCTAGCACAGCTGCCTCTGCACCAAAATTGACATTTCCATTGAAATCCTGTTTTTCATCTTTGTTTAAGACAATTAACATTTGTCCAGGTGAGACTCCCTAGGGGCCAATGACCCAGGAAAAAAAAATGATGATGATGATGAAGGTTGCAGGAACATGCTTAATTATTAGGGCAAGCAGACCACTAAGGGTCACTGTTGAAAGAATTAGCAAACTTAAACATGATTCTAAAGGAAAATCAAATGCAAATATCTTAAGGGGAAAAGTAGGTATGTTTTTGAAGGCACTGGTTATGTCTGTATGCTGACTTTAACGCATTTATATGCTCTACAGAACTGTTTCCCAACACTTTTTAAGATATGTGGATTTCAACTCCCACAATATTCCTGGCTGAGGTATTCTGGGAGTTGAAGACCACACAATTGGGGAGAAGGGACACCCTATTTGTTCTGCTGTCCTGGTGGTCCTTCATCCATTATCTATCTATCTATCTATCTATCTATCTATCTATCTATCTATCTATCTATCTATCTATCTATCTATCTATCTATCTATCTATCTATCTATCTATCTATCTCTCTCTACAATCTCTACTATCTATCCACCCAACAACCCATCCATTATCTATCATGTCTGTCTGTCTGTCTGTCTGTCTATCTATCTATCTATCCATCCATCAACCCATCCATTATCTATCCATCCATCCATCATCTACCATCCACCCACCCATTCATTATCTATCTATCTATCTATCTATCTATCTATCTATCTATCTATCATCTATCTATCTATCTATCTATCTATCTATCTATCTATCTATCTATCTATCTCTACAATCTCTACTATCTATCCACCCAACAACCAATCCATTATCTATGTCTGTCTGTCTGTCTGTCTATCTATCTATCCATCCATCAACCCATCCATTATCTATCCATCCATCCATCATCTATCCATCCACCCACCCATTCATTATATATCAATTATCTATCTATCTATCTATCTATCTATCTATCTATCTATCCACCCAACAACCCATCCATTCATTATCTATCATGTATATCTATCTATCCATCCATCATCTATCTATCCATCCATTAACTATCCGTCCATCAACCCATCCATTATTTATCATGTATCTATCCATCCACCCATCAACCATTCATTATGTATCAATTATCTATCTACCTACCTATCACATATTCAAACTGTCCATCGCCCTCACAGAGGGACAATCAAATATTTTTTTAAAAAAAACCAATAGATACTATTGTTGGTACTCATTGTTTTTGATACACATCATGCCTCCTGGAACCAATTAATGATGAGTACTGAGGTACCAATGTATCTTGTGTGATTGTGTTTGCCTCACATGTTCTGCAGTGGAATTCTCTGGAGAAAGCAATTATGCTTGGAAGAGTTAGTGGCAAAAGGAAACCAGGCTGCCAAAGAACACAGTGGCTGGGAAACATCAAAGCTGACACCAGCCAGAGCAGAGAGCAACTCACAGAAGTAGGGCAAGATCAGAAGACATGGAGAGATCTGGCCCAGAGAATCACTAAGAGTCAGAGATGACTAAATGAAGAACATCATCATCCTGACTGTGTTTGTTCCCACCATGGTGGAGATTTTTATATGTCGATTTTGAATTCTACCTGGAGTCACCAGGTTTGAGTTAGGTAGCCATATTCAGTCTACCTGATCAATAATATGTAAAAATAAAATATGTCCCACCTCGTTTGGACCTGACGGACTCCTTCTTTGTGCTGTCCCAAACAGTTGGGCCGTCTGCGTCACTATTGAAGCCCAGGCTCTTCGTGCCCGAATCGATCCTTTCGTGTCCTTCTGATGTCCTGAAGCTTCTCCTGGAGGGTGTCTTTAAAAGACAACCTCCGCAGTCCACCTTGGGGGAACTGGTAGAGAAAGAAAAAGGAAGAAGGAAGAGTGGGTTATGGGTGTCTTTTTTCTCTCGTCTTCAATCTTCCACATAAGCCTGTCTTAATATCAAATTAGAACAGAGAATCCTAGGGCTGGAAGTGAGCTTGGGAGTAAGCTTCTATCTAGGCCAGGGGTGGGCAACCTTGGCTCTTTTATGACTCGTGGACTTCAACTCCCAGAATTCCTGAGCCAGCCATGTTGAGGGGAAAGAGAGAGGTTTCCAAGGAGAGCCATGCTGGCTCAAGAATTCTGGGAGTTGAAGTCCGCGAGTCATAAAAGAGCCAAGGTTGCCTACCCCTGGCCTAGGCCTTAGACCGCTTTATGACTCGCGGACCTCAACTCCCAGAATTCCTGAGCCAGCCACACTGAGGGAAAAGGGAGAGGTTTCCAAGCTGAGCCACGCTGGCTCAGGAATTCTGGGAGTTGAAGTCCACGAGTCATAAAAGAGCCAAGGTTGCCTACCCCTGATCTAGGCCAACTTCCTGCTCAAGCAAGAGACCCTAGATCACTTCAGACAAATGGCTGTCCAGTCTGTTCTTAAAAGCCTGCAGTGTTGGACCACCCACAACTCCAGGAGACAAACTGTTCTGTTGCTTAATTGTCCTCACTGTCGTAAAATTTCTCCTTAGTTCTAGGCTGGATCTCTTTCATGATCTCCCACCGGTTGCTTCTTGCCCTGCCTTCTGGTGCTTTGGAGAATAAGTTGCCCCCCTCTTCTCTGTGACAGCCCCTCAAGTCCTGGAAGACAGCTATCATATCACTCTAAGTCTTTCTCTTCATTAGACTAGACCAGGGGTAGGCAACCTTGGCTCTTTTATGACTCGTGGACTTCAACTCCCAGAATTCCTGAGTCAGCCATGCTGAGGGAAGAGGGTGAGTTTCCAAGCTGAGCCATGCTGGCTCAGGAATTCTGGGAGTTGAAGTCTACGAGTCATAAAAGAGCCAAGGTTGCCTATCCCTGGGCTAGACATTCCTAGTTCCAATGAAGGTGAATATTTGTAGCTCAGGATTGAAATGAAGGTTCCTTGGTGGTCTCTGGGCTTGCTTGTTTTCTTGCAAACATTCCATTACCCGACTAGGTAACATCATCAGTGCTAGAAGGGAAGGGGATTTGTGGAGAGGAGGAGGACATACGTTAAAAGAGTCAGTTGGATAAGCACCGTAAACCAGCACACAAAGTAATGGGTGGAAGCTAGCTAAAGAGAGATCCAACCTAGAAGTAGGAAAAAAAATTACTGACAGTGAGAACAATTAACCAGTGGAATAGCTTGCCTTCTGGGGTTGTGGATACTCCATCACTGGAGGTGTTCAAAAATAGACTGGACAAAGGTTTGACTGGGATCCCAAAGATGCTTTTTCATGAGGCGTGGCACCACATAGAACAACAAACCCATCGGTGCAAGATTTAGCAGTCCATCTTCATTTAAAAGACAAAGGAGGCTCTTGTTCTGAACCAGCCCTCTTCTCGCACCCCTAATCAAAAGAAGAGTCTGGAAAGCGTCCAAGGCTAAAAGGCTTCTGCCAAGATTTAATTACGCAGTTAACAAAAACACAAGAGCTTGTCTTCTCAAGCGGAAAAGGTTGCTTTCAGCAACCAGCCCCTCCCCAAACACTTCTTTTATAGAGAGCTCAGGGCGTGGTCTCCCTGTGCCTCCTCCCGAGGAGTCCCATAGTCTTTCTTTGTTTGTCCCTGCTCGTCTGCCTCCTGCGTCGGGCGTCCTTGAACAGGGCCAGCTGTGGGTCATCATCTTCCGCACTCTCGGGCTCACACAGCTGAGAAGAGGTCCCCGGCTGAGGGCTCTGCAAAGCCTCCAAATCATCATCATCAGCCGGTTCGTTTCCCTCCTCCCCCACATCTGAGTCCTCCGATACATCGGAGCCGGCTGTCGGACCCACAGGCTGGCCCTGAGTCACAACAGCTCTTTCGAAGACACTGAAGTCCACATTTTGGACAGAGAGCACCGCTGGTTGGAAAGAGGGGTCAAAGAGGCCATTTAGGTCAAAACTGAACAGCCCTCTCTCGACAGAGGGGGAGGGATACGACACCGTCTATCTCCAGTCTACAACACAGTCCTTTCAGAAGTTCCAAGAAGGCTCCACACCCATCTGCACCACTCAGGTGACCCTGAGAACGCAGATAAGCCTCCAAGTGGCCTCAATGACTCTCCAAAGGAATGCAAATGACCAGCTGTCTGCAAGGAGTATAAATCCTTCCATTTCCCACCATCCGGTCACAGCTGAAGAAGCTTCTTGGATGAGAAGCGAAACATCTACCAAGAAAACAAGAATATCCAGTTGCCTCTTGGAAAAAAAGCACCTTTGGGACAACCATGACCTGGATGAATGAGAGTCTCCATAGACATTTGACTGGGATGGTGTAAGGTCTCCTGTCTTGAGCAAGGGGTTGGTTTAGAAGACCTGGTGACCCCTTCCAGCCCTAGGATTCTGTGTTCCATGTATTTCAGTCTATCAAAAAAACTCTAAGAGATGAGTCTGCTTCAAACTTCTCCTTCCATGGAGGTTGGAGTACGACCTTATTCTCTCATCAAGATGTCATTTTCCCATGTTAGCTAGGAAGTATGGGATTTAAGCAGCCTTGCTATTCAGAAGGACCAGCCTCAGGGGTAGGAAGATGTAGGAGGCATCTCAGGGACTTCTTTTGATAAAACCTATCTTTCTCCTGTTGAAAGAAAAGTCTTCATCATCGTTCAGTCCAAGCCGGGAATAAACAACATGGCGACTGCTTTAGAAAGAAGGTTGCAGTTTATTAAAGAGGAGAGCCAGACAGGAAGAGGGCTCTGGGGGGAAAAAAGAGTGAGCACATGTAGGGAGTGGGTTTTTATACCCTCTTGAGCTTTTTGTTTGGAGTTGTTTCCTGTTCCCCTTTGAGGCTATTTCCTGTGTCATGTATTCTGACCTGAGTCTGGGTGTGCCCTTTGGCATCTGTGGGTTAATCCTATTATGTCCTGTCCGAGCGTTTGGGTGGGGTATGTAGATTTTAGGTGCCTTTGTCTTCTTAATCTTCTAGCTTCAACCTTCCTGAATGGTTTACATCTGCATTTCTAAAGAGCTGGTTTCTGCTTGGGGGAGGGAGACTTGGGGATATTAAGAAAAAAACTGGGCATTCTTTTCTGCCTCTTTAAGATCCTTTGAGGAAATATATTTCTCTGCCCTTTTAATATTTCCTTCTCGGGGGGGGGGTGTGTGAGGCTGACTTCGCACACTCCCTTAGGTTGCAAATGCATACCTGCTTCCACAGGTGGTCCTCAGCTCACAACACTTTGCTTAGTGAGCGTTGGAAGTTACAAAGGCCCTTAAAAAGTACTTATGACCGTTTTTCACACTTAGGATCGTTGCACGGTCCCATGATCAAAATTTCAGATGCTTGGCAACTGGTTCGTATTTATGACAGTTGTAGGATCCCGGGTCATGTGATTCCCCCCCACACACACACACTTTTGTGACCTTCCGACAAGCCAATTCAATGGGGGAAGCCAGGTTCACTTAACGTGTGTGTGTGTGTGAGACTAACTTAACAAATTATAACAAGCGTGGCAAGAGAGGTCATAAGATGGAGCAAAGCTCGCTGGACAACTGTCTCACTTAGCCATGGCAATTCTGGGCTCAACGGTTGGTCATAAGTCAAGGACAGCCCTTACCCATGAAAGGTCAGAAAACAAAGCTCACTTTCACCCCCAAAGATTTTTTTTTTATTACATTTATATCCCGCCCTTCTCCGAAGACTCAGGGCGGCTTACAAGCTTAGCAGTAGCCTTCATTCTATGTATATGCCTGCTTGTTAGGGCTTTCACACACACCTCCCCAAGCGGCATTATTACAAAGTCAGCTTATTGCCCCCAACAATCTGGGTTTATCCCGATTAACATCACTGAAAGATATTTAAGACCCCAGTCCTTGTTTGGGAGGAATTACTGGTTTTAATGAGACTGGGTAGCACTGGTTATGGGAAGAGGCTGACATCTGACTGATTACAATTAGCAGGAGGAAGGTCTTCCAATGACTTCTCTAGATGGGGCAAGGTTACCTCCAGGATGCAACATTGCATGCAAGGCTGAATAGCGCTACAAAGGGCAGAAGTAGGGAAGAAATTACTAATTTTAAAAGACTGGATGGAACTGAAATAAAAAAAAACAAAACAAAACAAAGCCATGCAGCATAACAAGCTTTACTAACAAGGCCTTGGGGTCTGACTCTTAAGCTCTTAATGTCAGCTAAAACCAGAAGGAGCAGAAGTTAGGAAAGAAAAAGATTAATACACCAAGCGTGGATTTCCAGAGTAGCAAGACCCACCAAGTTTTAAGATATGAAGCACAGAGAGGGAGATCTGCAGGGATAGGGAGAATGTCTCCCCATTACAGTGGCAATTTGGGATACATGTTGGCCCAGACCAGGCTTCCCATTTGTTGCAGAGTAACAGCACCCAGGTGCACTTATACACAGACACGTAGCAGCTGTGGGGTCCTTGGTGCACTCTGAGCCTGGTTGTTTTCTTGCAGACATTTCATGACCCAAGTAGGTAACTTCCTCAGTGCTAGAAGGAAGTGGGGTTGGAGGAGGAGGAGGAGGAGGAGGAGGAGGAGGAGGAGGAGGAGGAGTTCCTTGGTGCTCACTGAGCCTGGTTGTTTTCTTGCAAACATTTCATGACCCAAGTAGGTAACTTCCTCAGTGCTAGAAGGAAGTGGGAGGAGGAGGAGGAGGAGGACCGTGGGGTCCTGGGTATGCTCCGAGCTTGGTGGTTTCCTTGCAGATGTTTCATGACCCAAATAGATAACATCATCAGTGCTAGAAGGGAATGGGGTTTGGGAGGAGGAGGAGAACTGTGGAGTTCTTGGTGTGCTCTGAACTTGGTGGTTTCCTTGCAGATGTTTCATGACCCAACTAGGTAACATCATCAGTGCTAGAAGAGAATGGGGTTTGGGAGGAGGAAGAAGAGGAGGAGGAGGGGGGGGAGGAGGACTATGAGGTCCTTAGTGCTCTCTGAACCTGGTTGTTTTCTTGCAGACATTTCATGACCCAAGTAGGTAACTTCCTCAGTGCTAGAAGGAAGTGGGGGAGGAGGAGGAGGAGGAGAACTGTGGAGTTCTTGGTGTGCTCTGAATTTGGTGGCCCTCATGGTTCAACCCTGAACTAGAAATATTCTTTTCTATCAGTACATGTGGCAGCTTTTTAACACATGGGGTCAAACTAGGCATCTAGAGATGCAATTAATGTGCTATAGTTCTTGCTCTCTGCCTCAAGATCTCTGCAGCCTCCACTGGACCTTCCCCAAAGGACAGCTTTGGGGAAGGATGATGGCAGGGAGGCAGAATTATAATTGGCAATTATAACTGCCCGCATCCTTGGTCCAGAGGTGATGGAGACTGCATAGCCCTGATGATGATGATACCTGGCTAGGTCATGAAACACCTGCGAGAAAAACAACCGAGCTCAGGGAACACCAAAAAACTCCACAGTCCTCCTCCTCCTCCCCCCCCTCCCTTCTAGCCCTGATGATATTACCTAGTTAGGTCATGAAACGCCTGCAAGGAAACAACTAAGCTCAGAGAGCGCCAAGAACCCCACAGTCCTCTTCCTCTTCTTCCATCCCACTCCTTCTGGCACAGATGATGTTACCTAGTTGGGTAACGAGACGTCTGCAAGAAACCAACCAAGCTCAGAGTGCACTAAGGTCCCCACGGTCCTTTCCTACTTCCTTGGCCAAAGAGGACAACCTGGACATTCATAAGTCAGAAAGGCTGTGTGATTTCAGAGCAATTTCACCCAAAATTTGATTAGCCAATTTAAGCTGAAAAAAGCCCGTTGTACCTTACATAAAGTCCACGATTTGTGTTTTCCTGCAATACGTTTGGGGTTATTTTTAACCTGGATCCTTGGGGATTTATGGATGTTAGCATTATTGAAATCTGTATGCCACCAAATTCCCAACAATTTTTTTTTTTGGTGGTGTGTATCATTTAGACATCTCTCTCTTATCAGCTTCTCCAATCTAATGATTCCTTTGGAGGTTTTGGACTACAGATAAGTCTTTTGACTTATATCCATTCATTTTAGTCGCCATTTGAAGTTACAACGGCACTGAACAAAAGTGCCTTATGACCGGTCCTCACACTTATGACCGCCAGGGCATCCCCAGGGCCACATGATCCCAATCTGGGAAGTTGGCAATTAGTCAATGAGTTTTGCCCCATTTTGTTATCTTTCCTTGCCACAGCTGTTCAGTGACAACTAGATGACCTCCAAGGTCCCTTCCAACATTATTATTGTTGTTGTTGTTAAGTTAGGCACACGTTTCTTAATTGAATGTAGCTTCCCACGTTGACTTTGCTGGTCAGAAGGCTGGAAAAGGGGGGGTGAGGGCTACACATGACTCCGGGACACGGCGACCGTTGTAAATACGAAGTCAGTTGCCAGACCTCTGAATTGTGATCACGTGACCACCGGGATGCTGGAATGGTCGTAAGTGTGAAAAACGGTCGTATGTCATGGTCTTTCAGTGCCACTGTAACTATGAACGGTCGCTAAATGAACGGTTGTAAGTTGAAGACTACCTGTGCGGAAAATAGGGAAAAAATATATAGAGAAAAAGAGAATTTCTTTGTGAGTTACTCAAAAACACTCTTTGTCTAAACTTTGCCTAAATAAACCACTCAGTGTGATGATTTCCTTGGCTGTTTCATAAGCCAGACGTGGCTTTCCAACCAGAATGGCAATTTTTTTTTAAATGTCATTCAAGACTCCCCTTGCTAAGATTGTTCCTTAAAACAAAACGAGGGGTGTGGGGATACGAAGATAAGAAAGGATAGGAGAGAAAAAGAGAAGAGAAAAAAAAGTTAACCTTTTGTTTTATTGAATTAAAATGCCACGGAAACGCTGATGTAGTCTTCAGAGACTAAAATACTTTTTAGCTGAGAAGAATAGCTGTCATTTATTAGACACAAAGAACAATGACTTGATAGGAAGCATTCTGACAAAAAGCAGATTGGTATTCCTGTCATAGAAAAAAGCATTATATGGGAGGTAGGTGTGTGTGTGTGTGTGTGTGTGTGTGTGTGTGTGTGTGTGTGTGTGTGTGGCGGGGGGGGGGGGCTGAGAAAAAAACCCAGCACACAGACCTCTGAGACTTGAATAATTTAAAACTGCATTTGGTGCAATTTGAATTTTTCTTCAGGGAGGCGAAGTTAAATACCTTTAATTTGTTCTAATTATTTCAAATTTGCAAGTTAATTATGGCTGATCATTAAATAACAAAAAGGACGATCATCTCCGCAGAGTTTTACCTCCTACCCTTTGCATTACTTAAGCCTGATTTTAGTATGCATGAATTAACTTTCTAAATAATCGCACAGTTTGACTAAATGGCTCAGGAAAATGAGCCTTGATCCTCGGAATAAGCATTAATGGACATTAGAAAGGCTACTGGGACCCATGTTGCTTACATTATAAGTATTTTTAATGGGGTCTTATTTACTAATCTTTATATACTGCTCAAGTTAGGGCACTAATACAGCTTCATTAGTCTGCTTGAGGAGAGGGGGAGAAATGTCATTTCCACACACACACACCCCAAAAAATAAACCAACGTCTGCCTGGAGGTGGCTAAATTCCTGTTTAAGTTAAAAAACAGCGAAGGATGATTGAATTTACGGTAACTCATCCGCGAACAGCACATTGGGATGAATCAATTCTAGCCGAAGAATGTCGGAGCAGATCCACCAAAAACATTTTATGGGGCTATGCCAGGGGTAGGCAACCTCGGCTCTTTTATGACTCGTGGACTTCAACTCCCAGAATTCCTGAGCCAGCCATGCTGAGGGGAAAGGGCGAGGTTTCCAAGCTGAGCCACGCTGGCTCAGGAATTCTGGGAGTTGAAGTTCACGAGTCATGAAGGGGCCACAGTTCCCCCATGCTGGCTCTGGAATTCTGGGAGTTGAAGTCCACGAGTCATAAAAGAGCCGAGGTTGCCTACCCCTGGGCTATGCAATCAATCGGAATAGAGCTGGAAGGGACCTCGGAGGTCTTCTAGTCTCACCCCCTACTCAAGCAGGAGACCCCATTTCAGACAGGTGGCTGCCCAGTGTCTTCTTAAAAAAACCCAGTGATGGAGCATCCACAACGTCTGGTGGCAAGTTGTTCCACTGGTTCCCTGTCTTCACTGTTAGGAAATTCCTCCGTAGTTCTAGGCTCCTTCTCTCCTTGGTTAGTTTCCATCCGTTGCTTCTTGTCCTGCCCTTCAGGTGCTTGGGAAAATAAGTTGATCCCCATTTTCTTTGTGGCAGCCCCTCAAATACTGGAATACTGCTGTCACGTCGCCCCTAGTCCTCCTTTTCTCTAGACTAAACATGCCCAAATCCTGCAACCATGCATTGCACCTCTGGTTCTGAAAATGTTATTTGCCTGGTCATAGAAAAGGACTTGCCTCAATCACCTTTCATAAGCTATCACAAGGCTTCCCAGTTGACATATATCTGAATTTATTGCGGACTCCCCTTCCCTTGAATCCCGTGGCTGGTGTTACCTCTTGTAGGGCTGATGAGAGAGAGAGAGCCAAAGAATCAAAAGAATAAGACAAACAGGCACCAGACCAGCAGAGCACATTGTGGGAAGTCAAACACCACCACCCACCCACCCCGCCAGAGAAGGAAATATTAAAAGGGCAGAATATTATATTTCCTCAAAGGATCTTTGAGTGGGCTAATGCCTCCTTAAGTAACACCAGCTGCCTGCAATGAGTGCAGGTTCGAGTCCCACCAGGCTCAAGGTTGACTCAGCCTTCCATCCTTCCGAGGTAGGTAAAATGAGGACCCAGATTGTTGGGGGCAATTAAGCTGACTTTGTAATAATGCCGCTTGGGGTGTGTGTGAAAGCCCTAATAAGCAGGCATATACATAGAATGAAGGCTACTGCTAAGCTTGTAAGCCGCCCTGAGTCTTCGGAGAAGGGCGGGATATAAATGGAATTAAAATAAATAAAAATAAAAATAAAAAAAATCTTAAAGAGGCAGAAAAGCATGCCCAGTTTTTTTCTTAATAGCCCCAAGTCTCCCTCCCCCCAAGCGGAAACCAGCTCTGTAGAAATGCAGATGTAAACCATCCAGAAAGGTTGGAGGTCCCCAGCTAGAAGATTAAGAAGACAAAGACGCCTAAAATCTACATACCCCACCCAAACTCTTAAGACAGGACATAATAGGATTAACCCACAGATGCCAAAGGGGCACACTCAGACTCAGGCCAAAGTACATGACACAAGAAATAGAAAACCTCAAACAGGAACAGGAAACAACTCCAAACAAAAGCCCAAGAGGATATAAAAACCCACCACTCCCTACTACATGTGCTCTCTCTCTTTTCTTTCACAGCCATCTTTCCGTCTGGCTCTCCTCCTCAATAAACCACAATCGTCTTTCTAAAGCAGTCGCCATGTTGTTTACACCCGGCTTGGACTGGTCCCTGATGAAGACTTTTCCTTCGACAGCATCCAAGAACATCAACTAGTAGTCAGAAGTCATGTCGAAAGCTCCTTAATCGCCCAACAAATGGACAGATCTCACCCTAGTGTCAAGTGCGAAACTCTGAACACCCCAGACCAAGCCAACTCCAAAAAATGCTAGAGAATTCCCGAAAGCCCGGCACTCAAGACAAATCAGCCATCAACAGGCACATAGAGTTCAATGGCATTTACACGCCATTCAAAAGAGACAATAAAGCTAAAAAGGAAACCCCCAAAAAAGCAAAACAGCTCTTTGCCATCAATCAACTTCCAGATGAGCAGAGATTAACATCAAGATTAACACTACACTATTAACACTATTAACAATGAAGCTGTAAACACGCCAATGAAGGAAACAACCAACTTACACAAACAATAAACAGGAAACAACAGCCTATTCAAGGAATCACCAAGAATACTCCCATCATCACTGACATGGCCAGCCACTAGTATATAAACAGAGAGCAAACCCCACTTCCTTCTAGTATTGATGAAGTTACCTAGTTGGGTCACGAAACATCTGCAAGGAAACAACCCAGCTCAGAGAGCGCCAAGGACCCCACCGTTCAACCCCGAGCTACAAACATTCTCTTCTATCAGTATCTACCTATCAAGATTAACACTCAAAAACAATCAAGCAGTAGACCATACTCCAATTAAGACAAACAACCAATTCAGACAAACATTCTAATAATTAACCACAGCCTAATCAAGAAACCACCAAGAATATTCCCATCAATACTGACAGGGCATGCGACTAGCAAGCCCCACTCCCTTCTAGCACTGATGATGTTACCTAGTTGGGTCATGAAACATCTGCAAGGAAACAACCCAGCTCAGAGAGCGCCAAGGACCCCACAATTTCAATTCTGGGTTACAAATATCATTTTCTATTCGAACCACAGCCTGTGAAATCTGAGAAAGATCAGGGCGGCAGCAGCAGACATCTTGAGAGCCACTCCAACTTTACGTCCCCCCACCCTGAAAAACCACCCGCTGGTGAGCATCACCATTTCCAATTCAGCGGCTGCCTCGGCTGGGCTTCCCTCTGGATCTTAACCGGCTGCATTGTCCTGTTCCAGGTCATCAACCGGCCTCAAGAGCGAGAGCTATTCCACGACACATCTGAGGGACATCAGATCAAGAACTTATGGAGCGAGGGATGGCTTGTCATTCTGCAGCCTCTATCTTGCCCGAGGGAAGAGGACAGAAGGGATCCATCTGCTGCTTAAACCTGGAGGCTGAATTTCCGCAGAGCACGATCGTCCCTCTTACAATGCCAGGGAAGAGCGTAGGCTATCAGGAGAGTTTTTGGAGGACCAACCCTTCCTGGGAAGAAACTGGCCCAGAGGTGGAATGTCATCCCTGGACAGACTCGCAAGCCTCCTCCGTACTACATGTGCTATGCATTGGAAGCACCCTTCTTCCTATAAACCAGGCACCGAGGGAGGTGTAACTGTCTTAACTACTCAATGGCTAAACTACTTCTGCTCTGGTCCCTCTTCCTTTATTACAAACTGGTCCACACTATGTACTATGGAGACAGAAAGAGGGAGGAAGGAATGGAGAGAGAGAGAGAGAGGGGGAGGGAGGGAGGGAGGGAAGGAAGGAAGGAAAAGGAGACATACGCAAAAAGAAAGAAAGAAAGAAAGAAAGAAAGAAAGAAAGAAAGAAAGAAAGAAAGAAAGAAAGAAAGAAAGAAAGAAAAGAGAGGAAGGAAGAAAAGAGAGGAAGGAAGGAAGGAGACAAAAATAGAAAAGAGGAAAGGGGAAAGAAAGAAAGAAAGAAAGAAAGAAAGAAAGAAAGAAAGAAAGAAAGAAAGAAAGAAAGGGAAGGAAGGAAGGAGACAAAAATAGAAAAGAGGAAAGGGAAAAGAGGAAAGAAAGAAAGAAAGAAAGAAAGAAAGAAAGAAAGAAAGAAAGAAAGAAAGAAAGAAAGAAAGAAAGAAAGAAAGAAGGAAGGAGACAAAAATAGAAAAGAGGAAAGGGAAAAGAGAAAAGAAAGAAAGAAAGAAAGAAAGAAAGAAAGAAAGAAAGAAAGAAAGAAAGAAAGAAAGAAAGAAAGAAAGAAAGAAAGAAAGAAGAGAAAAGAGATTGTCTGGAAAGACACAGCCAGAAATACAACCAGGTCATCTCTCTAGCCAGTCAGCTCTTGCAAAAAACAGACTCTACAGCATTTCCTAGTGATGCTATTTTCTATTGTCGTAACCTCTCAGGAATTAATTATTTTTCGGATGTTTGTTTTCCAAAAAGAAGGCAATGTGTAAATTTAATCATCCATCAAGTGATCACAATAACCTAATTCTCATTAAAGAGTTTCGTACTATAAAAGGCAGGTTAAACGGTGCAAAATGCATCTTCAGGCATTAATATATATATATATATAAACCTTTGGAACAGTATGACAACAGCTAGCCCAGATTAGTTCTCCAACAGCCTAGTTTTCTCTACACACTGATTACTTAGAAAAAATATATTGAAAACTTGAGGATTCATCCTATATCCAAGACTCTACCTGAAACGAGTATAAATCCAGGTGTAACTTGACTCAGATTTGCTAACCGTCAACCCTGCATCCTGGGTTCATATCCTTTCACAGTGGTACCTCCGTACTTGACTGCTTTGAAACTTGTCGAATTTGGTACTTGACACATTTTGATGCAAACATTCTGTCCTGGTACTCGCTGTTTGTTTGGTACTCGCCGCGCAAGCTACTGTAGAACGTGCCGGTGTCGGCTGCCTCGTGACTCGCTAGCTTTTCCTTATGGAAAAAATTGATTTGGTATTTGTCGTTTTTAGTACTCATTGTGCCTCCCGGGACCAATTAACAAGAACTGACGTACCGCTGTATATGTTTTTCAGACCCATAGGCAGCCAAATTTTATCCCCTTTCTGAATAACCAATTACATTTAAAGAAATTTTATATAGAGAACAGAGCTAGAAGGGATCTTGGAGGTCTTCTAGTCCAGCCCCCTGCCCAAGCAGGAGAACTTATACCATCTCAATGAACTGTCTAGCTTCTTCTTAAAAATCTCCAGTGATGGAGAGCCCATGATTTCTGGTGGCAAGCTGTTCCACTGGTTGATTGTCCTCACTGTCAGGAAGTTTCTCCTTAATTCTATGTTGCTTCTCTCTTTGATCAGTTTCCAACCGTTGTTTCTCGTCCTTCCCTCTGTTGCTTTGGTGAATAACCTGACCCCCTTTACTTTGTGGCAGCCCCTCAAATACTGGAACGCTGCTATCATGTCTCTGTTGTGATTCAGGGTCAGCCTGTGGGTTCGGCAGTTGGGTCGGACGACTCAGAGGAGGAGGAGGGGGGTGTTGGAGAGCTTGCTGAGGATGGCTTTGAGGCTCCGCAGAGCCCCCAGCCAGGCCCCTCCCACCCGGTGGAGACCCAGCTGTGTGAGCCTGACAGCGTGGATGAAGATGACCCACAGCTGGCCCTGTTCAAGGACGCCCGACGCAGGAGGCAGTCAATCAGGAGTAAACAGAGGAAGGCAATGGGGCACCTCGGAAGGAGGCAGAGAGAGGCCACGCCCTGAACTGTATTTAAGGGGAATGTGTGGGAGGGCTGGTTTGCTGAAGGCAACCGCTTGGATAGTTCCTGTTTCTTAGCTCATGTTTTATGGTTGGTGTCTTGTCTTGCTCTGTTTTATGTGAATAAATTTGGCAGGCTTTATTCCAGCCTCTTGCCGTTTGTAAATGGGTTGTCCCTGCTTTTGTTGCAGGGCCGGTAGCAGGCTGGTACAGAACAGTCTCCCCTAGTCCTTCTTTTCTTTAAACTAGCCAAACCCCAGTCCTGCAGCCGTTCTTCCTATGTTTTAGTCTCCAGGCCTTGGATTATCTTAGTTGTTCTTCTCTGAATTTTTTCCAAACTCAACATCTTTTTAGTGACATGGTGACCAAAAGTGGCTGTGGTATTCCAAGTGTGGTCTTACTAGGGTTTTATAAAGTGGTACTAATACTTCGCACGATCTGTTTATACAACCCAGGATTGCATTAGCTTAAAGGAGTCTTTCCTTCTTTAATCCTTTCTAAAGTTTGTCTCAGGAAGGCATTAAAAAAAAATCATATTTTCACGCCCTGTTTTGCAGTTATAGGTCTTAACTGGCTGTCCTAATGGATGAATGATTAGGAAACTATATTTTTCTCCTGCCTGAAAAAAATAAAACCCTGCAGAAAGCAAAACCAGGTGGGTGTTGCTGAAAATAACAGAATAACAAAATTCTTCAAGTCTGCAGAGATTCATGTTGGAGCCAAACCCAGCAAACTCTAAGCTGGACAATCTGCCAGGCATTCACTTGTGGCCTTTCCTACGGACCCGCAACGTAGGGCAGCTGTCATCCTTCACAAAAGAACGCCAGGTTAATGTCAAGTTCCAGGTACGAACGCAGTCTTTCAAATGCAGCGCCTACCACATCTCTGGAAAAACCTGTCTGGCCCCCAGTGGGGAAAACTGACAGTATCGCGTTCTCCATGCAAAGTTTCTGGTCTGAATCTCAATGATGCTGCAATTCAGTTTGGGAACCAGGTTGAGCTCTACTGGTTAAGGCACGAGGCTAGAAAGTGGGAGACGGTGAATTCTAGTGCCACCCCAGGCATCAGAGGTGACTGGGGTGACTTTGGGCCAGTCACCAGAAGACGGTGAGTTCTAGTCTTGGCTTAGGCATCAAAAGTGACTTGGGTGACTTTGGGCCATTCACCAGGAGACGGTGAGTTCTAGTTCTGCTTTGAGTATGAAATTCAGCTGGTTGACTTTGATCCAGCAGATGTTGACTTCTAGTCCCAGCTTAACCAAGAAAGCCAGCTGGTGAGTTTGGTCCAGTCACTAGGAGATGGTGAGTTCTAGTTCCGCCTTAGGCATGAAGCTGGCTGGCTGACTTTGATCCAATCACCAGGAGAGGGTGAGTTCTAGTTCTGCCTTGAGCATGAAATACCCAACTTTTTCTTTCCACCCCGAACCAACCCAGTGATGCCCTCTCCGTGATGTCCCGGTGCCTGGAGGCGGTTCAGGTCTGGATGGGGAGAAACAGGCTTCGTCTCAATCCCGCCAAGACTGAGTGGCTGTGCATATCGGCATCTCGGGTTAACCAAGTTATTCCATCCTTAATGATGGGGGGTGAGGTGTTACCCCCCGTCGATAGGGCTCGCAACTTGGGCGTCCTCCTGGATTCACGGCTCAATTTCGAAGACCATATAGGAGCCGTGACCAGGGGGGCTTTTGCCCAGGTTCGCCTGGTGCGCCAGTTGCATCCCTATCTGGACTGAGACGCCCTACGCACAGTTACTCATGCGCTTGTGACCTCCCGTTTGGACTACTGTAACGCTCTCTACATGCCCTTGAAGACCACTCGGAGGCTTCAACTGGTGCAGAATGCGGCCGCGCGAGTTGTAATGGGGGTTTCCCGATACTCCCATGTAGCACCTCTACTCCGTGAGCTGCATTGGCTTCCGGTTGCCCTCCGGGTGAAATTCAAGGTGCTGGTTATCACCTATAAAGCCCTACATGGCCTGGGTCCGGGATATTTGAGGGAACACCTGCTGCCGGCATCAAATGCCCTTCGCCCAGTGCGCTCCCACAGGGAGGGTCTGCTCAGGGTCCCGCCGGTAAGAGACTGCCGGCGGGTGACACCCAGGGATAGGGCCTTCTCGGTGGGAGCGCCTGCCCTCTGGAACCAGCTGCCGGTGGAGCTGAGAACTGCCCCCGACCTTCGATCATTCCGCCGGGGCCTGAAGACCTGGCTCTTCGAGCTCTCGGGCCCAGACTGAGGAGGAATTTTTAATTTGGGGTTCTTTTTAACTGACTACAGGGTTAATTTAATATTTTTTAATTTGGTTCTTAATTTTTGTATTTTGGATTTTTAATTCCCTGTAAACCGCCCTGAGTCCTCAGGGAATAGGGCGGTATATAAATATAACTAAAATAAAAAAAAAATAAAATAAAAAAATAAAACCAAGACAGCCAGCTGGTGACTTTGGGCCAGTCACCAGAAGACGGTGAGTTCAAGTCCTGGCTTAGGCATCAAAAGTGACTTGGGTGACTTTGGGCCATTCACCAGGAGAGGGTGAGTTCTAGTTCTGCCTTGAGCATGAAATTCAGCTGGTTGACTTTGATCCAGGAGATGTTGAGTTCTAGTCCCAGCTTAACCAAGAAAGCAAGCTGGTGAGTTTGGTCCAGTCACTAGGAGATGGTGAGTTCTAGTCCCGCCTTAGGCATGAAGCTGGCTGGCTGACTTTGATCCAATCACCAGGAGATGGTGAATTCTAGTCCCACCTTAGGAATGAAAGTCAGCTGGGTGACTTTGGTCCAGTGCCTCCCTCTGAGCCAAACCCTCCTCAAAGGGTTGTTATGGGGAAAATAGGAGGGTGTGTGTTGGATATGTTCACTGCCTTGAGTTATTTGTAAAAAAATAATAATAATAATAAGTGAGATACAAATAAATAAGTCCCAGTGGCTCTGCTGTTATTCTCTGGGTGGCTTTACAGTTTCATGGAGTTTCTACCTAAGGTCATATTTAGTCCCATCAAGGTAAGAGCATTAAACCAGCACTTCTCAACCCGGACAACTTTTTAGATCTGTAACTTCTCCACACATCTTCATGTTGCCAAGATTGAGAAACACTGCAATAAATCTTCACTGATCATGGAGAGAACCTATTTGTCAGGCACAAGCAAGCATAGATTCTCGTAAAAAGCTAAGTCAGTAACTTTACTGTTTGCCACATAGGTTACAAGAATCTCCCTAAACTGCTTGCCTCCCCTTGGGAGTGACCAGATAAGGCTTCATGGATCTTCATGGGAGATCAAGCTTATGCTACTTGCAGCTACACAAGGACTCCACGCTGGGTCCTCACTTGACCCCTCCTTCCAGTCTAGCTGGCAGTTTCCCAAAACTGTGTCTCTCTTCGGTTTGCTCAGAAGAAGGTATGATATGGAAGAAAAAGACCATACTGCCTGTATCTAAGGTTGACCACAGCTTGTTACACTATTTGCACTAAGGCAGTAGGGGGACTCTAAACCACGGTTAGTTAAAAGGAGGAGACTATAAAACAGTCTAGCTTTATATTATAAAATAGAACCAGCAATTCCCACAAGCTTCTCAATTATCAGTGTACATAAGATTTGGCCCATGAAGAAGTCCATATAGGAGAAACTGCTAAGAGATGACAACTGCTAATTAGTCCATCAATTAGCAAAGGTGAGATAAATCAAAACTGTTCTCTGTTCTACCACCGTTACCTTGAATACGGATATCCTATAGGCCAGTGTTTCACAAGTGCAGTGGCTTTCGGATATGTAGACTTCACCTCCCAGAATTCCCCAGCCTGCATTCAAAATTTGAGTGCTTAGCCTCATTTATGACCTTACTTCCCACAGAGAATAGAATAGAATAGAATAGAATAGAATAGAATAGAATAGAATAGAATAGAATAGAATAGAATAGAATAGAATAGAATAGAATAGAATAGAATAGAACAGAATAGAGAAAATATGGAATGGAATGGAATGGAATAGAATAGAATAAAGCTGGAAGGGACCTTGAAGGTCTTCTAGTCCAGCCCCTTGCTCAAGCAGGAGAACCTATACCGTCTCAGACAGGTGACTGCCCAGTCTCTTCTTAAAAATCTCCACTGATGGAGCGCCCACAATTTCTGGTGGCAGGCTGTTCCACTGGTTCATTGTCCTCACTGTCAGGAAGTGTCTCCTTAATTCCAGGTTGCTTCTCTCCTTGACCAGTTTCCAACCCTTGTTTCTCGTCCTTCTCTCTGGCGCTTTGATGAGCAACCTGCCCCCCTATGCCTTGTGGCAGCTCCTCAGATACTGGAACACTGCTATCACTGTTAAGTGAATCACTGCAGGTGTTAGTAACCTGTTAGTAAGTAAGTTAGTAACACGGCTGTTAAGTAAATCTGGCTTCCCCCTTGACCTTTCCTTGTCAGAAGGCCACAGAGGGTGATCATGTGACCCTGGGCCACTGCAATCGTCATAAATATGAGCCAGTTGCCAAGGGTCTGAATTTTGATCATGTGACCACTTACATTGTAAGTATAAAAAGCGGTCATAGTTCACTTTTTTTGTATGCGTGGTGGCATTTTACAGAGAGCCATGGCGAAATCAATGTGAATTTGATCTATTCTGCCAAAAATAAAGGATTTGATAAGCTGTTGGGTTTTTATTTTTTATTTTTTTCCGGTAAGCTTTTTCTTCTTGCTTCTAAGAGGGGAAAAAAATAATCACAAAAGCTAGCTGCTTTCCTGATGGTTCCTGAAGGCAGAAAAACAAGAATGAAAGAGCGGGTTTATATGATGCCCCAGTAGATATCTTCACTTTAGTGCAAGGAAATGGTCCGGGTAAAATGAAATAATTGCACCCTGAGTTGAGATAATGGAGAGAGGGAGAAAAAAAAACCTGTGCTGCCTCTGTTTTTGTGAAACATTTTTACCAGTCTTAAAAAAAAATATGAGGGAATAAAATGCAGTGCAATGCAGGTAGTTCTCGACTTACAACCATTTGTTTAACTGACAATTCAAAGTTACAATAGCACTGGAAAAAGTGACTTATGGGCCTTTTCACACTTGCATCCCTACAGTCAAAACTGGCAACTGACTTACATTTACCACAGTTGCAGTGTCCCGGGATACTTGTCATTCCCTTTCGCAACCTTCTGACAAGCAAGATTCACTTAACAACCATATTACTAACATCACAACTGCAGTGATTCATTTAAAAACGGAGGCAAGAAAAGTCATAAAAACTCACTTAACAACTCTTTCAGCAATACAAATTTGGGCCTCAGTTGGAGAAGAGGAAGGAAGGAAGGCGAGATGGGAGGGAGGAAGGAGGGAAGGAGGGAGGGAGGGAGGTGAGATGGGAGGGAGGGAGGGAGGGAGGGAGGAAGGAAAGAAAGCGAGATGGGAGGGAGGAAGGAGGGAAGGAGGGAGGGAGGGAGGTGAGATGGGAGAGTGGAAGGGAGGGAGGGAAGGAGGGAGGAAGGAAGGCGACATAGGAGGTAGGAAGGGAGGAACAAAAGAAAGGAAAAGAAGGAAAGAAGAAGGTAAGATGGGAGGAAGGGAAAGAGTAAGGAAGGAAAGATGCTGGGAAGGAAGGAAAGAAGAAAGCAAGGAAAGATAGGGAAGGAGGGAGGGAGGGAGGAAAAGGGAGGGAGGGAGGAAGGATGGAAGGAAGGAAGGAGAGCGAGATGGAATGGAGGGAGGCAGGGAAAGAAGGAAGGAAGGAAGGAAGGAAGGAAGGAAGGAAGGAAGGAAGGAAGGAAGGAAGGAAGGAAGGAAGGCGAGATGGAAGGAAGGAAGGAAGGAAGGAAGGAAGGAAGGAAGGAAGGAAGGAAGGAAGGAAGGAAGGAAGGAAGGAAGGAAGGCACACAAGATGGGAGGGAGGAAGGAAGGCAAGATGGGAGGGAGGAAGGAAGGGAGGAAGGTGAGATGGAAGAGAGGGATGGAGAAAGGAAGGGAGGGAGGAGGAAGGAAGCTTTAGCACTGGATTCCTTCACTAGGCAGCAGGAAAGACTGGACTGAATGACCTCCAATATCCCTTCCTTTCCACTCTTACCATCTGGGATGCCACAAAATACATTTTCCGAGCCTGCATTTCATTACGTATCACGATTTCCAGCTGACGGGGATGGAATTAAAAAAAAAGGACTTTGCCCCTTCGTCATGCAGCAGGGGTGCTTAAATTCAAGGTGGAAAGATTACAGGCCAAACCATAGCATTAAAGGGAAAAAAGAAAAAAAAGAGAAGCCAAACACAGAAAGAGGAGGGGAAAAAAAAATCAATCTTTTTCACCACAGGAGCAATGTGAAGAACAGATCAACCAAGTCAAATCTTAACACACACACACACACACACACACACACACACACACACACACACACACACATATATATATAGGTAGCACTCATGTTAAGTATAATACCGAGTTTCTCAACTGTGGTTACTTTAAGATGGGTGGACTTCGACTCCCAGCCAGCACACTCAGTTCAAAACTCACAAACTACACCTGGATTAGAGTAGTGCAGGGCCCCATCTGGGTCCTTAACTTAAGGCCTTGGAGAGAAGAGAAATGAACCTTTTGCGAAAGCTTTTTGTGTGTGTGTGTGTGTGTGTGTGTGTGTGTGTGTGTGTGTGTGTGTGTGTGGAGAGTGCCCCAAGATTAGGTGAGATACTCCTCTCCAGTTGCTTTATTTGCAAATCACAAATGGAGTCTGCGGAAATATCGGAGATCAGCTCTCGGCAAACTGAAAGGCAACCCCAGTGAAGATGGAGAACAAAGGGGACAAAATATGAAACTAGCATCTAGCCCAAGCTTTCTCAACTGTATCATGTTAAGACGGGGGGGGGGGAACCTCAGCTCCCAGGATTCCCCCAGCCATCCATGATTAGACAGACAGAAAGACAGATAGAGACAGACATGCTAGAGCGACTGAGGTGATACAGATGGAGATGGAAATGAGAGAGAGAGAGAGAGAGAGAGAGAGAGAGAGAGAGAGAGAGAGAGAGAGAGAGAGAGAGAGAGAGAGAGACATAAGAGATGGAGATGGAAATAATATAGACTGTCTATATTTAACAATCAATCTATCTATCTATCTATCTATCTATCTATCTATCTATCTATCTATCTATCTATCTGTCATCTATCTATCATCTCTATCATCTATCCATCCATCCATCTCTGTCATCTATCTATCTATCTATCTATCTATCTATCTATCTATCTATCTATCTATCTATCTATCTATCATCTATCTATCATCTCTATCATCTATCTTTCTATCTATCTCTCTATCATCTATAATCTCTATCATCTATCTATCTATCATCTATCTATCATCTATCATCTCTGTCTATCATCCATCCATCCATCATCTATCTATCTATCATCTATCTATCTATCTATCTATCTATCTATCTATCTATCTATCTATCTATCTATCTATCTATCTATCTACCTATCTATCTATCTTTCTATCTAATCTGTCTAATGATGCAATATTGGGTTTTATAAAAGTTTGACAATTTTGAGAGGAAAGGAAAGAGGAAAAAGAAAATTAAGAACTTAATTAATTAATTAATTAGTACAAATTAAGAACCAGGTCTGCCTGTATCTCTCTCTCTCTATTTGCCTACTTATCGATCTAATCTATCCATCTGCACCTAACTATCTATCCATCCATCTATCCATCTGCCTCTCTCTGTCTATCTGCATCTACCTGTCTCTTCTGTCTAGAGATTGGTAACTAAACAAGATTAACAGAGTTGGAAGGGACCTTGGAGGTCTTCCAGTCCAACCCCCTGCTCAGGCAGTAAACCCTTTGCCATTTCAGGCAAATGGTTGTCCAATCTCTTCTGGAAAACCTCCATTCTTGGAGCACCCACAGGTTCTGGAGGCAAGTCGCTCCACTGGTTAATTCTTCTAACTGTCAGGAAAATAAAGGACCAGTCATGAATGCTAGGCCAAACAGAATTGATGCCCAAGACTTGAAACTCTGCCCGTTTCATCCAATAACGGAAGACCAATTCCAGCTGCCCTTCATCAGAGGCTGCTGCTTCTGATCTTCTCTGGGGCTGTAATGAGATGCTATAGAGACATCTGCTATGCAACAACGGGCAAAGGCGTCCATCTGTTGACAAGTCCGATTTCTCTCTCTCTCTACCAGCGAGTCAAGCCTTTCCGTTTTTCTGTAGATCCGTCCAGGGACATTTCATTGTCCGAGGAAGTGGCTGGCCTGCTGTTATTTATTTTATTTTTCATTTTTTCTCCCTGCCTCTTCAAAAGCTACAAGCGTCAACACAAAGCCATCCCACGCTGGCAGGTAAATCCAGCTGTTTGACGAGAGGGTGACAAGTGGGTTAAGCAGAAATTTCTGTTAGCTCAAGGAGAAGGAAGACAGAGGAGGAGGAGGAGGAGGAGGAGGAGGAGGGGGGGAAACAAAAAACAAAAAAGACCTCGCCAGCCATTTGCAAACCGAGAGTTCATCGGAGGCTGTCAAAATGTCAGTTTAAAAGCAGCTCTGAAGGTAAGAAGGAAGAGACGGGAGAAGACGGGACAAGCAAGTCACAGGCGAGAGTCAATTTGAGAAGCTGATGGGGAGTCTGGAGGTGTTACGCAATGCACCTGGAGAAGCCAAGAGCAATTCAACAAAGAGTGTCGCGTTTTGCAGAAGCCCTGGATGAACACAACCTGGGTTGGCACCTGCTTCTCCTGAAGCTTGATAGGGGTCAAGTTGCAAAAGAACTGTGTGAGCCCGCCCTCCCTTCTAAGAGACTGGAGGCTAAAACATATAAAAGAACGGTTGCTGGAACTGGGGATGTCTAGTCTAATGAAGAGAAGGACGAGGGGGTGACAGGATAGCAGTCTTCCAATATCTCAGGGGCTGCCCCAAAGAAGAGGGGGGGGTCACCCTATTCTCCAAAGCTCCCGAAGGCAGGACAAGAAGCAAAGGATAGAAGCAACCTAGAGCTACGAAGAAATTTCCTGACAGAGCAATTAATCAGCGGAACGGCTTGCCTCCAGAAATTGTGGGTGCTCCATCACTGGAACGGTATAGGACTTCCTGCATGAGCAGGGGATTGGACTAGAAGACCTCTAAGGTCCCTTTCAACTCTGTTATTCTGTTAAGAGTAAAACAGTGGCACTTAAAGCGTGGCGAGCAAAGGGACTGCCAATAATGTGTTTTCAACAAGGAAGGAGTAAAAAATAAAATAATAAAATAATAAAATAAAATAAAATAATAAAATAAAATAAAATAAAATAAAATAAAATAAAATAAAATAAAATAAAATAAAATAAATAATAAAATAAAATAAAATAATAAAATAGAATAAAATAATAAAATAAAATAATAAAATAAAAATAAAAATAAAAAAAATAAAATAAAATTTCCTTGTCACCAGCATGTGTCCCCTTCTCAGTTAACAATCAGAACTGGGGCACCATAAAGAAATATTTTGAAGGATCCGACATTTCCCTCTCCTGGAAGGATCAACCTAACAATCCGCATCCGAAGGCAAGAAAATTGCGGTGAAATTTTGAGTTTGACATTTCCCGCTAACTAAAAAGATCAACCGGGAGGGAGGGGGCCAAGGGGGGGGGCAAATGACACTTAAGCAAGATGGCATATTCTCGATAAACCCCAAGGAAATAACGATGGCAAAATTGGTTCCATATATATATATATATATATATATATATATATATATATATATATATATATATATATATATATATATATATATATATATATATATATATATATATATATATATATATATATATATATATATTTCAAATGTTAACTATTTAGATTACCTTGCTAGGCCCCAAACATGGGGCAAATCTTTATTTCCTGTTTTCAGCCTATCTTGAAGGCTATCAAACAGGCAGTAGTCACACCGGACAATTCATATATTTGTGTAAATTACTAACAAAGAATTAAAGGGAAACTGAGATGCATTTCTGACTCCTTAGTCGTCCTCAGTCAGCTATACCCTTCTGAGATTCGAACCTGGGCTGATTGCATACAACAAATAACACTGCCTTGTATGCAATCAGCCCAGGTTCGAATCTCAGAAGGGTATAGCTGACTGAGGACGACTAAGGAGTCAGAAATGCATCTCAGTTTCCCTTTAATTCTTTGTTAGTAATTTACACACACACACACACACACACACACACACACACACACACACACACATATATATATATATATATATATATATATATATATATATATATATATATATATATATATATATATATATATATATATATATATATATATGGTTTGTGCTTGAAAGTGAAAGCTGTATGTAGCATCCTGCTCCTCCTGATTTAACAGGGGGAGGGGGCAGAAACAGAGATGAGTGCTAAAGGAAATTTTATGGAAATTTTACAGTGTTGAAGCAAAGGTCCCATTAGGATGTAATTCAAGGCCACTCCTGCTATTCTTTCTTTCCCCTTGGCAACTTTTAAGACCCGTGGACTTCAACTCCCATAATTCCCCTGTACCTATGCCGGCTGGGGAATTCTGGGAGTTGGAAGTCCACAGAAAGTTAAGACAGTAAAAGTACAAGAGCTGGCTTGGGAATTCTGGGAGTTGAAGTCATGGTTTTTAAAGTTGCCAAAGTTGGAGCCACTGCATTTTAATGCACGTGGGCTCATGCTGGCTGAAGAATTCTGGGAATTGAAGTCTAGAAGTCCTACAGTTGCCAAGTTTGGAGACCCCTGCCCTCCAGCTTGGTTCAAATGGGTCCAAGGAAAGTTGGGCCTAAAGGAAAGCATGTTGGGGAAGATCAACCTGTAGTACCGTAGATAACAGAAGAACAGAGTTGGAAGGGACCTTGGAGATCTCCTAGTCCAACCCCCTGATCAAGCAGGAAGATCCAATACAGGCAGTCCTTGACTTACGACCGCACTTGAGCCCAAAATTTCTGTTGCTCAGGGAGACATTTGTTAAATGAATTTTGCCCCCTTTTTAATCACCATCCTTGAAACA